>NC_088204.1:63053806-63189246 GCF_037126465.1 Ornithodoros turicata | reverse complement strand
CATTATCGGTTGTAGAGAAGACCGGTATGTTTGTACGTTTGTAGATTCCTTCCAAAAGTACTTTTTGAATGTGAGAAAAAAAACAAAGGTGTCCCTGTCTGCTTCCGTTTATCCCAATACTTGTCCGTGTCTCGCGGCTAAAATGCGAAGTATCAACCAGTACCAACTACCCTGTCTTGCCCGTGAAAAAATCATAGCACGCAGAAAGCACGAAGGACGAGATTTCGTGGCCGAATACAAGCTTGAATTTCTACATACCTTCACGTGCTTTCTGAAGTTGGAATTGGATATTTTCCCATCTGCAGAATCATATTTTTGGTAACCACAATTTGTGCTGCATTAAAATATTGTTTTGTCGGAAACCCATTTAAAATAGTTTCTCAGATATCGCCAAGGAAGTGGAGGCGGCTGCTTGGTAGGCTCCACGCTACAATCTGGCAATGTAGATGTGGTCGGACACCGTCAAAGTGAATATGGTGAATTCCTTCTGTTGACCATACTCTTCAAAGTTGCGTCTCTCTATTACGTCTTAAACCTAGCTCGAGCTCGAAATTTTTTGCACCTCCTTAGTTGATCCTGCTCTTCGTCTCTAGGGCGAGGGCAGTTTTATTTTTGAAATATGATGTGGGCAGGCTTTCGCTTGCCCCACAGTTGGCAATACGACCTCCATAGGTAGTTCACTTGTTTGATAACAATACGCACTTTTTGCACGGTTTTCGGATATGTCGCACGGACAGTTGTCCGTCTTGCGACATGTCTGAGACTGCAGAACACTGTTTTTTGCAATGCCATATTCCGCTTTTACTGTGGAGTAGGGTGGCGCAAATATCTGGGCACCCAGCAGTGGATTGCGCCACCGTAAGGTACTTGGAGCCGTTGCCGGTCGTACGCCCAGAGCGGAAGCAGTTATCATTGCTGACCTCGGCAATCAACTTCCAAATTTGGATTCGCCGGTGTCGGCTGGCCTTGGTGGCCCAGATGTTGGGAGCATGGCTATTCTCCAGGCAGTGAGAGCCGGGCTGCGTGCACATATCATCCGTGAGCAGTCATTATTCGGGTCTGTGGAGTGCTCTCGCCGCTGGCTTGCAGCCACTCGGCTCTTTGATCATGATCAAGATGAGTGGCATATCGAGTTCTAGTAAGCCCACTAGGACTGTACTGCCCCTAGGAGCGTTGTTATCTGGTATGTAAGATAGAGTCTGTGTAAGGGGGGGGGGATATGTTTATTGGAAAAAGATAGGGAGGAAAGGTTAATGAAGGGGCTACCCCCATAGGTAGTGCTGTTGCTTGATTACAATACACACTTTTCCCTTGATGTATTGCAGAAGGGCCTCTTGATAACGCGACCCACGGGTGGGCCATGTCTTTGAACGTGCGGCTTATAAAACTGTCGTCGGGGCAGTGTCCTGTGGTGCAGTTCTCGGGAAGATTTCCCTTAAAAAAACACAGTTCTCTTACTTGATAACAATACACACAATCTTCTGTGGCTCATCTCACAGAGTAAACGATACAGAGTCCTATGTATATAGATGTCAATATATGTACGTATATAGAGGAAGATAAGTAAACAATCTTCTGTAACTCATCTCATAGAGTCAACAATACAACAAGTCTTACTTCGTGACAATACACATGTATATAGAGCCCTATGTCCTGCGTATATTGTCGCTGGCCCCTATCCCTATCCGTTCCCTTGGCCGTGGCTAACCTTTCCCTTCTCTTTTTTGATACTTTGCGTTAAACATACCCCCCCCCCCCTCCCATGCCGTTTAGCCCGCCTGTGAACCGTATCTTGCTTGGAATACGGCATACCTTGAATATCTTGAAGATGAGTACACAATCTTTGGTGTCTCATCTAATATAGTCAACAATATAAAAAAAAGAAGAACAAAGAAAACAGTCGTCGGGACAGTGCTCTTTGCGGTGCTGTTCCCGGGAAGATTTTTCCCTAAAAATCATAATACTATCACTGTTGTTACCACTCATTCCTAATTAAATTTTCTTTTCAGTCTGATGCCAATACATGTGTGTGAGTCGGTGCGAAAGGGTCTACGTCCATGGGTTGTTCTCTTACTTGATGACAATACACACAGCAGTGATACCTTTACTTGATGACAATACATACAGCCAGTAGTGATACCCATACTTGATGGTAATACATACACCCAGTAGTGATGGTAATACACACCCAGCAGTGTACTCGCACAATCTCTGATCAGATGTAAGTTCTGGCCGAAGGTTGGCATTCAGGATGTGTTAGCTCGCTTGAGGCAATATAGGGAGGCAGCCTTAGAAGACGCGTCTTCGAAGATGCGCAACGAACAAAATAAATAACAAAATGGTGTTCCTTTGCGAATATTTTGCGGATGATCTATCGAACGGATTTTTGTTCTAAAAACAGCTTTGGTATCAGGTGACCGGAGAGATCAGATGTTCCCATTGGAACAACTTCGTAGCCTTTATAATTAAAAGTTAATTATTAAAAGTTAATTAAGACATTGCCTTAGAAGTCTGCTAATGCCCTCCTATAGGGGGTGCCCTTCAGCGTATGCTATAGACCTTTATTTTAGCCTCGTCCCAGCGCGAACGTGGCTCCCTCATACTCTCGACACCGGACGCCACCTGGAGGGTAGGGACAGCAAGTGACTGCGGGCACGCCCCTTTCTTGTGGAGTGGCATGTGACGGCAGCGTTTCTGTGCAATACGATAGCCTATATACGCCTGGTTTCGAGCTGTCATGTACAGCGGTTATTCCTCCGGACGGCACTGTGCCGTCGTCGGTTGCACCAACAACCAACGTAAACGCAAGCTTCTTTTACAAGAACGTTGTGATATTCATCAGCGCCAACGACACGATTGCATGTGCGGGGTGTACTCGCTGCACGCGTTTCCTGTTGCCGCCGAGAAACGACGACAGTGGATAATCGCTTTGAACAGGAAGGACTTCGTGCCAAGCAAGTTTTCACGAGTAGGTGCAATAAACATATTACCATCGTCTTGCTGCGAGGCCTTATCACATACTCATGATCGATTAATTCCAGGTATGTTCTGTACACTTCATCGACGGAAGACCAACGAACATAAATCCATGCCCCATGTTGAAGCTGGGATACCCAAGAAAGGTGAGTAAAATCCAAGAACAAATCCTAGCCTTAGATAAGAAAGATAAGAAAGAATCGTGAGTGTCGAAAATATCATACCACGTTTATATCAGGAGATGGTTATAAGCTTTACGCCAGATAATAATTACTGTCGTGCGTGCTTAAAATAGGAGACAGGTGAATCAAGAGGCTGCACTCACAAAGTTGGCATTTATTGCTGATCATTATTTACATAAACCTTCGCTGTGAGTACTTGCAGGTGACACATGGGAGGAGGCCGGTCCTTAGGGTGCTTCAGGCCACTGTTAGCAATGCACCAGGAGAGCCTGCAAACCGTGGGGTAGGACAAATTTGTGATAACTGCGGTTGCTTTAAGCTAATGTCATAACCATGACTGTGTTTTGGGAGTGGCGTGGGGATCACCTGGCATTTTTGTCACATAATATATGTGCATGTTTAACTTATGCATGAGGAATGGAATACGGACACTCCTATTTATATGCAATGGTGCGTTTAAAGAAAAAAAAATGCAAAAATTGTCTGATGTGATTCTCTTTGTTTTTTTCACCTCAGGCATAACGTTCTGTGGATACTGCACACATTCATGGCATCATTCGGCATTTGTTTTATATGAATTTTAAGCAATATATTTTAAATTAGTCTAAGGCATGAAAAATTCTTATTTACAGGTCGGCCATGAACCATGCACGTCGTCGTCTTCAACCTTTGCAAGTAATGCTGAATGTGAGCCCCATGATGCTACACCATTCGAAGAGGCAGGTGACCATGGTCAACATGTTGGCCCCCTTGACCTTCGTTGCATGAAGTCCTTGCTACAAATAGAAAGCAGCTCTGATAGGCACGAAAAATGGAGTCACCAGAGTTGCCAAGTTCAACCTACAGTTCGTGATATTGGGACGCAGTGGGAAGACCCCTACAACAGCATAAGAGAGGAACATTCGTATGCTGCTCTGCGTGTGATGACGACATCTTCAGAAACACAGACAGTACAGAAGACACCTTCTGAAGATATGTCAGAAGCTCTTTGCTGTTTCTACACAGGACTTAGCCTCGATGGCTTCTGGAAGCTCGTGACGACAGTGAGTCTGGCTGCCCAGACTACCATCACAATGAATGTGGGTGATCAAGTATTGTTGACCCTAATGAGGCTATGGCTCGGGTTGTTGTACTTTGACCTGGCAATACGGTTTGGCATCTCACTTGCCCAAGCAGGAAAAATATTCAGAGAAATGCTTGGTATTCTAAGTGGCATAATGAGGAAAGTTGTAGTGTGGCTACCATTAGAGACAATTCTTGCAACTACGCCGTCACAGTTTACGTCTAGCGGATATGGCAACACCAGCTGCATCATCGACTGCACAGAGGTTCCAATGCAACGGCCCAAGAGGATTTATTCGAGAGGGCAAACCTACAGCCACTATAAGAGCTGCAACACCATGAAGTTTTTGGTGGCCATCGCACCAAATGGATTTATCATGTTCGTCTCACATGCATATGGTGGGCGTGCTTCCGACAAGTTCATTGTTGAAGATTCCGGGTTTACAAACTACTTATACCAGGATCAGGAAGTCATGGCCGACAGGGGATTTGCTCTAAATAACTCAATGAAAGAAAAGGGAGTCAAGCTGAATATTCCAGCTTTTTCAAGAGGCAAGAGCCAGTTTTCTGAGGCAGAAGCGACAGTGTCCAGGAGAATTTCTAGACTGAGAATCCATGTTGAGCGTGCGATCAATCGCATCAAAGTATACAGGATCCTGAAAGGTGCACTTCCAATCACTCACAAGAAATTAATGAACAATATAGTTGTAGTATGTGCAGGCCTGTGTAACTTGAAGGGTCGACTAATCGCTCCCAAGCATTGCGAGGATGAGCTTCGCACAGATTAGTGTATATAGTGTGCATACTATAATAATGCACATTCACTGTATATCACCTTATTGCACACAGTGTATAGATTTTATATTAGTACATTGACAAGTCCATCACGGCCAAACCTACAGTCAAATGCTGCTATGAATGAAGCTCAATAAGCACGCAACCACTTCAAAGGTGCAGTTATAATAGGAAATAAAGGACAGCATTGTGTTCCAGTGACCTGCAGTTTATTCTGTTCTGAGTTTACCGTTCTGAACACAGTACCTTATATTCATCAGTGAGTGCCAAGTTCTTGGAATTTACAGCATCAACAAGCCTGGGCAAATAATGTCTAAAGTAAAATTCACTGAACCTTGTGATATGCATGGCAACATACTCTACATCATAGGTCACCTCAATTATAATAGAATTCAGTGCTGACCATACATGAAAGTAACATTTTGATCTCTCAGAGCAAAACATCACAAATTGAACTTGCATGTAGTATCCATTCTTTCCTTCTTTAGCAAGGTAATATCTACCATCAGTGTCCCTCCTGACATCGTACTTACAGGTGTGAACAAACTGCACACAGTCTTCTGTATGTGGGCACTTTATTTCCAAAATACTGTCAGTGCCCACCAGTCCATCAGGACTTGCTGATAAGAATGGGTGAGTTGCACTCACCACTGTTCCACACAGCTCCACACAAACACCATAGCTATTTTCGAAGGCCTTCCTTGCGACTGGTTCAAATTTCTTTCCATGACTCATTGCCTTGTTGCCCCGAAACGTACTGAACAGGCATGACTTTATGAACTTGTCCGGCGCAGTGTCTTTTCTGCGGGGAACTTTGGAAAGGTTTGATGCTGTGAGTCGAAGCTTACGACTTGCTTGCCATAGGTCACCACTCTGTTGGCACGTCAACTTCATGAGCCTTTGCCTTGACGATTCTTCGATTTTCACCCACTGACTGTAGAATTCAAAGCACAACTCACACGCAAGCAACTCTGGTTCATTGTGGGAACCATGTTCAGGCACAGTGTCCCTTTGACTGCAACAACTGGTCTGCACATTTGATGGCAAACTGGCAAAAACAGTCTGATGCAGCAAACTGCCTCTGATGTCAAGCAGCGGTGCTATTTCACTCTCTTTCATAGCTTTTACGTACGTCTTGTGGTCCTCGTAACGTGGCACTGAGACCTTTCTGTTTGTGGGTGATGCGTGCATGATGTTCTTTGCCATGCTGAAGTCCATGTCTAGTACCTGTGATGGTACGACATTTCTTTTGGTACCATGGTTCCAACTGGCACTCCTGTCCGTGCAACTTTGTCCCGTGAGACCTTTCCGATTTGCAAATTCTATTTTCCATAGTATAGCACCTGCAAGCAAGAAAATGATTTGAAATGAGATTTTTTTTTCTTTTGTCAGATGCATTTCCTTGAGCCTGAGGAGGTTGGAACACGCGGACCCACACATGTAAAAACGACGAGAGGACGAGGTTCATTTTTATGTGTGTTCCAGCCTTACGAAACTAGAGCAAAAGCTTCCAATAACATCAGATTGCTTGCTTGTTACTCTAATACTCGTAGGTAGACACGTAATTGGCACCAGCATTGGTTTTTCATTCTGTGCCATATTTATGAGACAGCCCCATTGTGACACATGACTTCCATGACACAGCCCAGATGTACTAAGGTCTGGTAATCGTGATGAGTCTCATTGTATGTTAGCACAGAAATGTAACACTCACCAACGTGGCTACATACTCTTGTTAAGCCAACCTTGCAGGTGCAGGAGCCCCAGAGAACGCGACAGTCGCTTGTCACGCACACCCACGCCTGGTACGGCCGATATTCATCTGCCTGGGAAGGTGAAACCGTTCCCTTTAGAAAGCAGGTGTCACTGTCTGTTTGGTAGACAAGAAGCCGCCCCACTTTGCCACTAATTAAATAATTGTATGAGTCCAGGCTCTTAAGAGCTTGGACATCCTCCAGGTCACAGGCTTTAGACTTCAGTAAATAATATGTTATGTGGTGCTCTTGGAGTGGGGGCCACAGCTTCATGTTATCTACCCAATCAGACTCATTGACAGTTTTTGGATGGGGTAGCACGTGAGTACCTATGTAGGAAAGGAGCAACAACCATGAAGAAAAAATCGTAGATTCACACTGGAAGAGGTGTACTAACGAATCAATGGAGGTCTTGATTAGGATGTCCGTGAACGATTAAAAGATACGATTTGTAGCACGATACACTTCGACGTGTTATTTAGGCGTTAGACATAAGCGAACGTCACATAATCTAACTGCATGCCACTAAGCGCTTGGACTCATGATCGGCGCAGCTATCATGACAAAGACAGAATAAAAAAAACGACAAAGCACATATAAGCACAGAGTGGTTAGTTCAAATGCTTACCAAGGCTGCGAAACAGATATTCATCCTATGTTCAGTATCTCCCATTTATTTTTCGTGGAGACGTGAGCGTGTTAGGAGGGTTTTAAAACTTTATCTATTGGCTGCAACATAATGTTAATGCCGTACAGCAACCGCGCCATCGCTAAAGCACTTAAAGGCATATTTGCACGCTAAATTAATGCTTCGACAGAAGTAAAAGTGCGTAGACAACTTCGTGCATACTTAGGGCTGGAACCGGGTACGCAAGCAACAAAGATTTCTGTGCGTCAGATAAATTCTTGTTGTTTTTGCGTGTCTCCGGTTCCAGCCCTCAGGTTAATGCTTTCCGAGAAGTTTGTAGAAGATGTTATCATGCCGAGAAACATGTACTTACCGATTTTTAAAGGGACTATCGCATCCGGGAACGTATGTATGACACCGATAGGGTAATGTTCCTCACCGCTTCAGAGTCAACTTTGCCAAATTTCTCTTCCGAAAACAGCTTACATATTAAGTAAACGAGTTTTAAAGGTCCGCATTCCATCTGCAGCCAACAGGATGATGACGTAAGCCAGGCGCACGAATTGCACGAAAAGCTGGCGGTTGTCTTCGAGATCGTCTGCTTGGCGTTCGCATCGCACTATACTAAGTGAAAAGTCCTCGGTAAATACGCTGACTTTCGCTTACCAGTGTGAGTGCAGACGTAACCATGTTACGTGAAACACGGCGTTACGCTCCTGACTGTACGAACACGTTCAACGTTAACCAGAAACAACATTCCGCGAGCCGGTAACAGCGAAGACGCCGTCCCCTAGAATTCCGCCTCGCCCGCCCGCCCGCCTGTCGGTCGGTTGCCAAGGCTACCAAGGTCCCTCCGGCCGCTCCGTGATTGGTATTCTCCATGTGAAAGGGCGAGCAGTGATTGGCCTCGTCCGCGTGACGTTTCCAGAGAGGGAATCCAGGAATGCGTCGTCTGCTCTTGCAAAGTTTTATATCAAACTACACAGGAACGACGCTGCCAATTCGCGTCGGGTTTTCGGCGTTATTATCAGTGATGAACGCGGAATAAAAAAGCACTACAGTTTCGGAATCGACCGGGACGGATGCGATAGTCCCTTTAACGAGGAAGGAACCTCCAAACAGCTAGACAACACCTTATAGCGTCCTCGATAAACTTGCTCCGGAATTGCCCCGAAACCACAGTGGTGCGTGGCGCTCTACACTGGCGGTGCCCTGGGCGGAGGCATTATCGAACATGAAACTGCACTGCATTGGTGGATCTGATGGATACTCGCATGCGCTACCTAGAGATCTGTGCTCGTTGTGGCTCGTAGGCTGCGCGACCCGTAGCGAGAGGCACCTGGCGAGCGGCACCGATCGAATGCCATGCTGACGATGACTGTCTGCTGCTACTTGCCCGGCTACACCTGGCTACTTGCCGCTTCTGCCTTCCTCCGTGCTTCCGGCAATTGCGATGCTTCTTGGGATTGCACTCTGGCGCTCGGCCGATTTTCTCGGTGTGGGTTCGGGGCAACTCAGTGCTGCACTGAACGGGTGCACTCCTTTAATCGAAGACGTTCAGTGCGCACCAGTGCAGTTTATCGAGGATGGCAAGCCGCACCAGGTCGCACCGGTGCGCACCGGTGCAGTTTATCGAGGACGCTATTAGCCATCGCTTCTTACATGCGCTGGAACGAGCGACCCGCAGTCACCACGAAGAAATGCCCGCACAGCGGCGCTGGAGTCGCAACAAAATGGTGGCGCACATGATATGTTGAAAATAAAATTGATTTCATCTCGAAAAAAGTGCTAGGTATATTTCTAAAAAACATGTTAACATTTAGCTCGGACACCCTGTACAGAAACTAAAGATGATTACGCGAGGTAAGTGAGATGATCCGTTAGTGCAACATGGAACTGCGTGATGGAAGTAATGTTACAGATTGTTGAGGGAAGGTGATTCCAAGCAGCTGATGAGATTCTTCCGCCATCTTCATATTCATTAAAGGTTTTGCAGTTCCCTTGAGCAGACGTCTTCTCTTCTTGTTGCAACATGTTTTTCTTTTGAATTTAACAGACTTTTTGCATGAGGAGCAACAGGAAATGAAACCAGTTCGATTCCCTGTTGCATAAGTATCGTTGTATTGTTGACTCTATGAGATGAGCCACAGAAGATATAGAAGTACAGTTTATTCTCAAGCGAGCAAACCCACTTTGTGTCACGAGTGCCTTTTAGAGAGCAAGAACCTGCACACGTATCTTATGAACGTATGTATGAAAATGAATTTTGCTGGTTTTTTGGCATATTTTTCTTTCTTTTTTTTTTCTTTTTTTTGAGGGGGGGTACTCTTTGCCGTCTTTTTCTCCTGTCCCCAATTTGATTTCCTGCAGGCTATAGTTAAAGACGCCGTTAGCAAAATTGGTCGACAACAATAACTTTAGTTGGATTTCCTTTTTCTTCACTTCAAAAGACAGCATGAAATAGAAAATCAAAAAACGTGCCTTGTTATATGAAAACTGGCGATGTGGAAAGTTGGCCATCCGCGTACCTCTTGGAATTCTGTTGACTTCCTGTTGTCTGAAAGTGTAATGATTGTTTATTTAACCTGTGTTAAAAAAGCAACACGTGGCCATCATTGGCACACGTATGGGTTCGTCGAGGATAATCGTCAGTGAGGATGTCAACCTCTGAGCACGTAGCATGTCGAATGGTTTTAAGAAAATATTTTCCCGGGAAAGGTACCGCAAGCGATACTGCCCCGACGACCGTTTTATGGACCGCTGCTTCTTATAGGGGGAAGTGTGAAAGAAGGAGGCGGGAGAGATGGCACAGGAGAGGGAGGGGCGTGCTAATCCTCTTGCTCTTGGATTTGGGTAGTCCAAGAGGATTACCCATCACAGAAAACATGCGAGCATCCCTCAGTAGTCTTCACTGGGATGCTCCCTGTACCACGGTAAGCGCCAGGATTATCTTCGAAGTTACCCCATGATCTGTCTTGTCTTGCGAGCTTCCCCAGTGGGTTCCTGCACACTGCGGCATCCGCGGCAATGAAGAGGCTGACGGGGCTGCAGCAGCTACGATCAAGCGTGCGGATTACCCACCCCAAAGGTGACAGGCGAACCTTCCTAAATGATGTGGTGAGGCCTCTCGCACATGCGCAATTGTCTCGGGACGTTCCATCAAGAGTTCTGATGCGTGAAGTGGACCCTGACTTTGGTTTCACCATGCCTTCTCGTCTGCCTCGCCATTTTGCGTCGCTGATACACAGGCTTCGTCTTGGGGTTGCATTCACCCCCCCCCCCCTTCCAATTTCAAGCATCTGATCGCCCGCTCCGACTCGATGCTCTGCTCTCGCTGTGCTGTTTTGGCGGATACCAAGCATGTGCTCCTTGACTGCCATCTTTACACCTCCCAAAGAGCAGCTCTACAGTGTCGCCTGCAGTCGATCACGGCCGCACCATTCACATTGGCAACCATTCTGGGCCTTGGTGTAACCTGATCGACCGTCGCCGATCTCTTGAGTATTTCAAGATTTTTCTCCGGGACACTGGTCTCCTCTCTACTCTATGATCTGCCTGCGTACCTGTGTGCTGTGTGTGTGTGTGTGTGTGACCAGGACATATCTCATCCTGGCCCATTATGCCTTGGGGTAGTTGGCCGCACCTTACGTGGCGAATTTCCCCGTTCATTACCATTAATTTATTTGTTGTTGTTGTTGTTGCGAGCTAGCTTCCGCAAACTCCAGAGTCCTGCTTGCCTCTGAGTCAGAATGAAGGGTGAGGTGTCTCAGCTTAATTCGATTACGCATACATACAGCACTGAAGTGGGGAATTCCATGGAGTGTCAATTAAGTCACCATCAAGATAACGTTAACTGCAAACTTGTGCATGCAGAACATGCAGAACCATGACGAACAGGTAGACCACAAAGCGTTGATCCCCTAACGAGCACTTTATGCGTTATGAGAAGGTCACGTTCCTTACTGCCGCATCGTGCACCAGCAAAGTACCGGGTCACATTTATCCAGCACTGCGCCTTAGAAACGAAGAATAGTATATAAATCATTACATCTGGCTTGGAATGTATGTATCAGCATTGTGGGATCCATAAAATATAATGAAAGTACAAAGGTGTTCTGCACGGTTTATATAGTCCATCAGTGCCGGAATCTTCTTTCCTTTATCATCACTCCTTACTTACACGTATGTAAATTAGATCACCTCAACGCCGGAATGTACCTGACATCCCAAGACATGTACGTATGTACGTGTACATGTGTGTGTGTGTGTTCTGTCGTATATATCTTCTGTTCTGTATCTCTATTATTTTATTCATGCGTAATTGAAACGCTTTCAAGAAATGGAACAGCAGGCCCCTGATGCCGTTGTCACCCAGCTCCAATGTTTGTAAATAAACATATATTTCCTCCTCCTGCTCCCATGTAGTCACCACTTTTCCATAATTTATTGTTGTTGTTGTTCATATTGTCCAGGTGCAGGAAGGACTCCCTCGGTAACATCTATACGATAATCACATTGAAATATTAAATATGAAAGACTAAGTTGTTAATGAAAAAATGGCTAGGAAGCAAGCGAGCTGGTGAAGATGATGCATAATGTAAAACCCCCGAGACTAGCAAACACGAAAGGACAGACACAACACGAAGTCTTGAGACTTCATGTTGTGTCTGTCCTTTCGTGTTCTCTAGTCTCGGGGGTTTACATTATGCATAAGTTGTTAAAGCTTTGTTTCATTTGTATCGGGTGACTGCCCATGAGCGGTCTCCAAACATTTTAGGTTTTGTACTGCTAAAAATTGCGCCACTAGACTTATAAACAGAGAAAACAGCTTATATCTAGGTATCGTTCAAGTGAGATGGGAAAACGAAGCTTCATGTGAACAGTATGACAACGTCATAAAGATTGCTGAAAATGGTTGGATTCGCGAACATGTACGGCAGCACTGTACATATCATCAGGTTAATGTAATAAATTTTCTTTACATATACGGCAGCAAAACATCAAACTAACAATGATGTTTATTATATTTCATGAATGTTATGATACGCGTATGTCCTTATATTACGTATATGTATTGGTGCGTAGTATACAAAGCCATAATATGTCCTTATAGACGAATTTGCGCGCGTGACGTCACGGCTTGCGGCGGCGCTGCAGTCAGCAGATCCGTCTGCTTTGTGTGGGCAAAAAAAGCAATCAATTGGAGTGATCGTTTTCATGCAAAGTGGGCATGCCGCAGAGGCGTCTATTCTCCCGGTACACAACTCGGTGAGGAAAGAGTGGCGAAATCACTTTTCATCGGTTTCCGCGCAGAGCAGAACGAAGAAATCGTTTTATTGTGAATCGTTTTTGCGTCGGTACCGTTTTGATCACTTAAACGGAAAGATTCCCTGACACCGCCTTTGTGAGATTCCCTCACGATACCTGTGTACAAATAAGCGACGCTAGCATAAATCGGGGTACGTCAGCGCTGTTATTGTTGTTCGCCATCAGCGCTTCGACGACGAGCAATTGTCAGCACACCTCCAAAAACGCTTCAATTGAATCAGGTCCACCCGCTTACTGTCATACTCCCAGAGGATAGGCAACGGAGAACCTGCTTTATAATAGCAATTAATTGCGTTTGCTTTGCAAACTGGCGAAAATTGCTTCGAATCGGTTTTTGAGAGGTAACTCGCACGCATCTCTAACAAATAGACGAGACGGTAGGCGAATAGAATAGACGGTAGACGAGAAGTTTTCTACGTCTACAGCAGCATACACAGATGGCGCATCGAGAAACGGCAAGTCCGCCTCGGCATCCGTCATCCCATCCAAAGGCGTAGTGGAGGGACGACGCCTTTTGCATCCAACCTCATCAACAGGTGTGGAACTCTATGCCGTCCTTTTCTTTCTGCAGCACATCGTTGATTTTAGCCCTCGGGAATGGGCAGTCTATACTGACTCAAAATCTGCACTGCACGCTATTGAAAATTCCGGCATACGAGGCGCATCGGCACCCTTAGTCACGGATAGGGCTTACCACACTGTGTACGAAGCAGTCCACAGGCTGGTTCTCCAGTGGGTTCCAGCCCATTGTGGTGTCGTGGTGAATGAATGACCAGGCCGACAGCGCCGCAGAAGCAGTCCTCTCGTATCGGAAGCGGACCAGTATTGCACTGCTGAGAGGAGACCTTCTTGTTCCCTTCTGCGACGCCTGGTGACACCCCTGGCTTCCCGCCAATGTACAACCGACATTCTCCCCCATATATGCTGAGCAGGGGTGATCGGACGCTCGCTTTCCGCATGCCTCGAAACACCTCTCGTCAAGACACTGCATTCATTCATCGAATGCGACTCGATGTGGCTTTTACAGCTCAGTGGCGTTACCGCTTGAGACAAGTTGGCTCTCTCGGATGCTGTCGCTGCGGTGCTCTGGAGGATCTGGAGCACATTCTTCTTCCTTGTCCACACTACCAACCTTCCCGAACCGCACTCTCGGGGTCTCCTAGTCAGCTGGACTCTCGCCGCTTCTCCCTATCAAAATTGCTTGGTCACAGGCCGAATCCAACCCACCGACGATCTGCGCTCAAAGCTCTTTTGACCTTTCTGGCAGGGAAGGGTAACGGTAATAGTAACGGAAACGCATACCACGGTCCTCCATTACCGGAAACAGAAACGGAAACGAATTTATCGTCCGGTATTGAATTCGGGTAATGGCTATTACTGTTATGCGATGACACTTGAGTGCCTTTTCATATTTTGGTTTTGTATTTTGATGACTCCATTCCCTGTAATGCTCTAAATACTACACGAGAGCATGGAAAGAAGGCGCAATATTGGATGTCGAGGGTGCATCCGCCGCTTACCTCATCCCAGTCCTCATAACTCCATGACATCAACACATGACTATACTCCCCCATAGCACGAGGGTGACAGCCTACGATTTTTCGTTACTTTTTTCGTACTTTCTTTTTCATTTCACCGTGACCAGGGCAGTAGTATTTACTACTGAGAGCGTTCGCTTATAAATGCTACATTGGATGAAGGTTACGCCCAACTTAAGTTGCAGGACTCCGAGTGACTGAAGACACGTTCCTACATTTTGTTATTTTTGTTTTTTATTTTGCAAGATGTGCGCATCCTATCGACGTAAAAATTACTTGTGTAGTGTGTACGCGTGACACCGAAACTGCACACGGACGCGCCATCCTCCTGCAGCCCTGTAACAACCGTTCCATTATACCGGAAACAGTAACGGAAACGTAACGGAAACGAAATTGGAAGGCCGGTATCAGAAACGGATGACGGGAACGAAGATATAGCAGTATAACGAAAATGGAAACGGTAACCGAAATACGTCCGTTATCCTTCCCTGCTTTCTGGACACAAGCGGACTGCGATCCTTATTGTGAAGGGGCTCATTATTTCATTCTCCACATCACTACCAGCAATGAGGTGGAGTACTCCCCATTCATCATCTTCAAACACAAGTGAGGTCTCAGAAGTAATTGAATTACAGACGCAATTACGTGCTCATAAATGTAGTTAAATTACGATTACAATTACAAAATTATAGTGTAAGTTAATTACAATTACGGAGATTGAGGCTTGTATTGTGTTTGTCAGTTCGTACGTTCCAGCCTCACAACAGTTTGTATCATGGTTAGCTGTTGTTCCCTAACAACTAAAATCATTCGGGCGAAATAAAAAGCGATTCGGTGAAATATCCCGAAACCCTAGGTATTTATTTAGCCATCAACTGCTACCGTTCTGGACATCGCAAATTGTATTGCCTCTTCACCTGTGTACTTTCAATACATTTGTATTGCATTGTGCGTACATCGTATTGTATGTATACATAACTAGCAAAACGGTACAATTGATTTGTTTGAATTCCGTGATAGCGCCGCGAAGCAACTGTGGCTATGGCGTGCAGACGTGGACATATGGGGAGAGGACAGCAGGAAGGAGAGGGAGACAGGGGGTTAGTATGCGTCCTGGGCCGACTTCAGAGGGAACTGTGCCGACATTTGTCTGAAAAGTCTGCCGGAAACCCCCAGACAGCGCAGCCGGTGAGGGGAGTCGAACCCGCGTCACCTCCCAGTCTCGGCGTGGAAAGCGGTCATCCTAACCACTATGGGTACAATTGATGTTTGGTAGTACTAATACATTTCCCTAAATAATAATAAAACGGGGCATATAAAGCCTCGTAAATATATGAATCTTCCGCTGTGGCTTTACTCGGAAGTACCGGCCTCGGTGGCTCAGTCGGTAGCGTGTTCGTCTTCTGATCCCGAGATCGCGGGTTAGAACCCGGGCGAGGACGCCAGCAACTTGGTGGAGGGTACAAGTTGCTTAGACACGCCGTCTTCCGCGAGGGACGTTAAATACGGGGTGCCGCGTGATGAGCTTACATTGCACCCTCAAGTGGGTAAACGCAATCCACAGACCGACCGCTGTGGCATCGCTCATGATCTCAGTTGTCCCGCAACGTAAACCCCCAATTATCAAAATATACTCGGAAGTTTTAGTATATGAGAAGGTTTTCACGATAGTAGTACCGAAAACATGATAAACCGATCACCTTCTTTCTTTGCTGCCGTCATCACATCACACATTGCTAAGACTTGAGAACTTCCTTTATCGTATCATTTTTCGTAGTATTTCCGATGTACGAGAACTGTCCAAGAGGGAGTTTAAGTACATCGGGAGGAACTCTACGAAAACTATACACGATAAAGGAAGTTATCAAATCCAAGCTTAGCAATGTCATGCCACCCATTTCGAAGAAACAGGGCGATTGGCTTGTCGTGTTTTCGGAGCCGTTATCGTGAGGACTTTCTGATCTAACTAAAGCTCGCTACTGTCGGCACAGTTAGTCAGTTCACGATAAACTATCAACTCTATCGAAGTCTGCAAAGAAGCAATCAAGAATGAACCGCAAGAACATCACAGTCATTTGTGATTGCCGTACGACGATAACAAACTGCGTTCTTGAGACGCAGTTATCTTGTCGCTTTTGTGACCCGTGACTTAATCTTCTGTGAATGACAAATGCTAGAAAACGGGACAACAACCTGTATCTAATCGTACGTTTCGCAGCGCAATGCACCATCCAATAGAAACTTAAAACGCACGGTGGGAGTTCCCTTGCGTCACACGAAGATCAAGCTATAAAAGAGTGGGCCGTACGACCCATCATCATTCCTGCTTCCAGGCTGAAACCATCACCAACACAATGAAGTCAGCTGTCGTGGTCCTGATGCTCGTCCTCGCCGGAGTCGCCCTCGGTCACACGGAGCAGGCGTCCACGACCACCACACTCGCTGATACAACGTCATCTCGCTTCGTTGGCAGGCGCCATGTTGTGTCTACAACGGAATCCTCAACGATGTCGCGCCTGTTCAAGCGTGATGTCGCATCCACCTTCGGTGAGACTGCAGCTACTACAGAACAGGTACCGAATGGTGGCGTCTGGAAGCGCGAAGAACCCGACACCTCTGCAGTAACATTTCCAACAACCTCTGGCCTCGTGAATGAGTGGCAAAACCTTGCAACATCTACACGGTCCTTAAACAAGCGTCATGCCACCGAAGGCACTATTCCTTCCACAGGACTGTCCTTTGACTATGGTACGCTTGGTCCACACTTCAACGGAAAACGTGATGTCTCCACCCTGGAGGTCTTCACCAGCGTGTTATCCCCTTCAACTTCTGTCCCCGTATTCAAGCGCTGGGTGGGTGAAACTGAAACAACCCCTGCACAGGCAGGTTCCTCTGCTTCAACCTCAGATCCTGGCGTAAACAGACGTGAAGTATCCACGGAATTCCAAGAGACAGCTGCCACAACTCCGCGCCCCCGCTACGAACGCCAAGCAGAAGGTACCACAGAGTCCTTGGGAGGACCTGGAACAGACTTTTCTGCTTCGATCGCTACAGAAGGTTTCTAGGCAAGATAAAAAAATGTATTTTACCGGTGATTAGTACAAGCTGTTATTCAGTACCGTTCTTGAATAGTGGTCGCTAAGGTTTATTCACTCCTTGCCTTCATTTCAATAAAGCTTTTACCTACACTTGAATTTTTGTAAGCATTATTCACCTGCTCTCGTTAGCACAAGGCTTACGCATATTCTTATGACGTGCATGAGTCACCGATTTTTCAGACACGTGTAACGTGGTAACTCGGTAACTTGTCATGCCCATCTCATGTTTTCCTCCCTTTATTTTCCTTCTGGTAGTCGTAATTGTTCCAATGCGCATATCTCTTGTCTAATCTATTACACGAATTTGGGAAAACCTGCTTTCCCTGACTGGCAGTGAGTGCCACGTATATTCGCTGCCAGATCGACCTATAGGGGGTGACAGTCACCTTTCTAGTGTGGATAACACTCGGTCCGATGTTTGGAGGTGATGGTTCTTTTCCCGTAATTCTGATGTATATTACTGGAAGATCACTTGTGCCGCGACGGTACGATACTATTCGGTTCCCCAATGCCCCAACAACAATAAATGAAGAGGTGATGATGACATGGGATGTTTCCCCGTGGTAGCCACAGGACACTTCACACGCCCCAATGCCCCACTGACTGCACTGAACGCGGAAAATGAACGTGTAAAAGCAGGACGACGTGAGCTTTCTTCCTCGCGTAGTCTTCCTTTACAAGTTTATATTCCGCGTTCAGTGCAGGCGGTATTGAGCATGGTACTCCCGCTCCTCGTAAGTTATAAGTTGTATGTC
The DNA here is from genome assembly GCF_037126465.1 of Ornithodoros turicata. Taxonomy (NCBI): domain Eukaryota; kingdom Metazoa; phylum Arthropoda; class Arachnida; order Ixodida; family Argasidae; genus Ornithodoros; species Ornithodoros turicata. The sequence goes on along the minus strand of NC_088204.1, from coordinate 63,171,130 downwards.
GTCAGTTGCAATGTCGTGGAAGGATCTTTAGCCCGTTTGGACACTCGACTTCATATCTTAGAACCATCGATAGTTTCAAGGTAAAATATCATCGTTGACGTCTGACACTTCGACTGGCCGTGCCGCACGATAAATTGCACTTATGGCAAATTCGGGTGGTCATTTCGTAGCGACTTTTTTTGCCAGATCCCGAGCAGTCGTGTTCGCTCGGACAAAATGCAGCAATCTCGCATGTTCGCGTGGCGCTTTCCGAGCGCTCGGTATTTGCCAGCTAGCACTTCTTTTTGCCCGGTCTCCAAACGATCCAGCAGCGGATTGCTCAACTATATCCCGTGTCGTCACATCCGCACCGCAACGGTGGCGAGCGCCCTCATTGGCCCGCAGGTTGAAATCACGTTGTTTAGCAGACGACAGAACTCGAAGACGGGCGACCGCGATGCCCCTAGCGTGATCCAAGTAACTAAAACCGCTAGATTCCTGGCATTCATGTTCGGGTGGCAACGTTGACGTGATCCAGCTCGGCCTCCGACCTAGCAATTTCCGAGCGCTAGGCATTATTGCCACGAAATGACCACCCAAATTCGCCATTAGCTTAGCACACAAAAAGGCGAACTTGAGCCGTTGCTCGGACACAATTAAATCGCGTTCCCCTACGGGACTCTCTGCATATAGAATTATGTTGATTATATACCACACCGGAATATGGCTTTGCTGACTCGTGAGAGGGATAGCTCAGGCTCTAGACATTCTCATTTAAACAAAAAAAAAAAAGGCAACATTTGATGACGGTACAGGGTGTTGCAACAGCTGGGGCCACCGACGGTAAATGGGTCGACCTGAGCTTCGAACCTCGAGCAAATAATGGTTCTTAGCCGCCGCAGACACGTACGAAATACCGCACAAAAGGGGAGATATTTAAAATATAATACCAAATACTGAGAGCGGATTGTAATTAAAATACAACTCAAAATACTAGAAAACAAAAGTATTTAAAATAGAGCACCAAGTAGTCCAAAAGGTATTAAAGATACGTTTAAGATACCTGAGCATCGTCGGTTGTAAAGAAGACCCGTATGTGTCGTTTCGAGGCCTAAACGTAAGATTCCTTCGAAAAGAATTTGAATCGATGAGAAAACAAATGGAGTGTCCCTGTTTGCTTTTGTGTATCCTAACACACGTCCCTTGTCTCTGGGCCAAGATACGAAGTATCAACCAGTACCAATTACCCTGTCTTGCTCCCGTGAAAAATTCATAGCATGTACGAAGCATGAAGGACGAGATTTCGAGGCCAAATACAAGCTTGAATTTCAACATACCTGCAAGTGCTTTCTGAAGTTGGAATTTGACCGTTTTCCCATCTGCAGAATCTTCTTTTTTGGTAAGCACAGTCTGTGCTACACTGAAATGTTGTTTTGTTAGTCGGAAACCCATTCAAAATACGGTCTCAGATATCGCCAAGGAAGTAGAGGCGGCTGCTTGGGAGGCTCCATGCTACATTCTCGCAATGTAAAGGTGGTTGGACACCGTCAAAAGTGAATATGGGGAATTCCTTCTGTCGACCATACTCTTCAAAATCGTATCTCGCTACTACGTTCTAAACCTAGCTGTGGAACGATTTCTGCTACACATTTTTTTTAGACTTCTTTTTTAGATTTTTTTTAGATTAGATTATATTAGATTAGATAGATAGAAATTTAGAACTTGTCTCAGTTGTTGACTCAAGGATAGACATAGGCGAGATACGAATAACAAGTGGGGTAACAAGCGGGATAAATGGTTAGGGAAAGCTTAGGAAGATGAGTACACAATCTTCTGTGGCTCATCTCATAGAGTCAACAATACACACACACTTCTGCTCTGGCTCCTACCTCCATAGGTAGGATAAATGGTTAGGGAAAGTTTAGGAAGATGTGTACACAGCCTCCTGTGGCTCATCTCATAGAGTCAACAATACACACACATAGGTAGGCAAGCTTACGCTTGTCCCATCCTACAGTTGGCAATACAAGGTAGCTCTTCTGCTCTGGTCTCCCTTCGAATCTGCGTACTGATCTTTCGCAGTGGAGGGAGGAGAGTTAGGGGAGGGGTGATATATGGGGAAGGTGCGGTCAGCCTGGTGTCAAGTTGAGGCTCAGAGCACTAGACATCCGCTAATCTAATCATTAGCTACTCCAATCGTTAATTCCGGTGTTAATTCCGGGTTAGTATGCACATGGGAGCCGGTCCCTCATATACTGGAGAGGGGCCCCTTGATAACGCGGTCCGCCCACAGGTGGGCCGTGTCTTTGAGTGGCGCGACCGATAACAAAGTCATCGGGGCAGTTACAGTACTGTTTCCGGAAAAGAATTATTCTTTCGCCTTCCTCTGACCGGTCAGTAGCGCTTGCGGTGCTGTTCCGGGAAGATCTTTTCTTAGGTCTTCTGATATGCTCTGGTCACCCTTCAAATCCGCGTAAGCGGTGGAGGGAAATTGGAGCCGGTCCCTCATATACCGCAGGGGGGCCCTGTGATAACGGGGTCTGCCCCGGGTGGGCTGTGTCTTTGAATGCGCGGCCGATAAAAAGGTCGTCGGGGCAGTACCGCTTGCAGTGCCGTTCCGGGAAGATCCTTTCTTATATCTTCTCCTTCTCCTACAAGAAACCGGGTCCCTATCCGGGCGGGCTGTAAAGTCTTTAGAGGTTTCGCTTGGGCTCAGGGCGTTCTTCAGCTGTGGTTTGCCCCACAGAGCTGGTGTGGGAATTTTAGTTTTTCAGTATTTTCGGGGATCTATCAGCTGGTTCGACATGGACACCCAGGGAAGGGTGGTGGCTGTTGAGCTGGAACACGAGAGTAAAACACTGCGTGTTGTCAATGTCTACACCCCCGTGCGCGGCGATGAGCGCTCGAATTTTGTTCGCAGAATTGACACGTTTTCTTATGGAAATCATAAATTAATTTTTGCAGGTGATTTTAACTGTACGATAGACCGCCAGCACGGCCTGCAGGCGAACAGAGAGTTGGCGAACTCGATTGGTCTGATTCATACTTGGTCCCACGTACATGGTAACGCATATGAGTTCACCTGGGTTAACACACGTGGCCACCACAGCCGACTAGACAGATTTTATGTCTCGCCAGGGGGCTTAATCGCCTCATCGCCGTTACGGTCGTTACAAGCTAACGAGTGGCGGGAAATTCAAAAAGGTGGGCACGTGACACATTGCGCGTGACGTGTACCACGGCCTTCACGTATCGCGCGAAGAGCGCCGTGCACGTGTTTTATCACGTGCCCACCTTTTTAAATTTCCCGCCCGCCTTTTTGAATTTCCCGCCACTCGTTAGCTTGTAACGACAGTAACGACGATGAAGCGATTAAGCCCCCAGGCTTGGCAGACTTCATCTCTAGTTGTGCGACCCGACCTGCTGGTGATCTTACAGATCATCACGGCGCTCTTTTGTCCCTATCTGGCCTGCTAAATTTTCGACCTCGTTGCTGTTTTTGGCGACTGAACGTCTCCTTGCTCGAGGATCCCGAAATTAAAAGTGATATGCAATCTGGACAAAAAAGCATGGGGACGGATTTCTCCCCATGTATTTCGCCCTCGTTTATCCGGACTTCAGCTTCCGGACTCGGACGAGAATTCCAGGAAACAGAAGTGACTCATACTCACAAATCGGCTTCAGTTTACCCGGTCATTGTCCAGGAAGGACGGTTGGCTCACACCACGTCTCTCACACCTTGTCAGCGAGGCCGAGGACCCTGATCGTGGCCTCCTTTTTACTGACACAAAGAGAGTGTTGCTAGGAAGATTTTTCACACTTTCCGACTTTGCACGTAACCAAAAGTAATCCACGGAGCAGTCTGGTCATTTCAGACTGAGAAGGTTCGCAAGGAGGACCCCAGCGCTGCAATTACAGATGATGACATCGCAGACTTGTGCGTAGCGCGTTACTTGTAATTGCGTTACTTGTAATCAATTACTTTCTTGAGTAATTTTCCGAGTAATCGGGTACTGTACTGTAGAAGTAATTTTTCGAGTAATCAGTTTACTTTTCTGAGTAATCGATTACTCAGTAATTGATTACTTTTCCGGCAGAGATTAACCTATCTTTCGAATGCTCTGCCCCAAGTCAAGCCCATGATGCCGTCGGCCTTTGTTGGGCCGTTCTACTATAGCAAGCGGGGGTCATTGTAATAACGTTCTGGAATCTCAGGATCTCTCTCCTTAATATCTTCCTACACCAGTGTGGTGGTACCTTTGTGGTAACTTTGGAGGTGTAGTGAGTCATGGGGAAGTTCCACGCAGTGCTCTTCCACAATGGGGTCAACGTCTTCAGGGGCGATAAATACAGTAGACGTACAGATTTACTTGTCCTACACGTTTTTGTTGTTCGCGCCCTCCAAACGCTTTCCACTTACTCCTATTTTAGCTGGTATGTTGTCCAGCCTCTTTTCTTCTTCTTCTTTTCTTTTTTTTGCGTCTTTTTTTTTTTCTGTGGCACACAAAGACGAGTATCACTTGCATGAATGTAAAGTAACGACCGGAGTAACGCGTTACTTTTCCACTCGTTACTCAATTACATTTGGAGTCGAGTAATTGGTAACGGTAATCAATTACTTTTTGCGTTGAAGTAACTGTAACGGTAATCAATTACTTTTTTCGAGAAACGGACACAAGACTGCGACATCGTCAGTGTCGTCGCTTCCGATAGTGTTCAAGAAGAATCTGATGATGAAAGCGGGGATGCACCAGCTATAACGGTAGAAAATGCGCGGACGGCACTGAGAACAGCGCCAGTATTTTCCGAGCAAAAAAAAAAACAATATTTCGCAAGTTAATGGCATTAGCCAAGGCTTGCAAGAACTGGATGCGTGTACTAGAATGAAACAGATGACAATGGATAGTTTTCTCTGTAATGGTCAATAAAGATATCCTTTCAGAATCACTCTGGATTTTCGGGTTTCACTTATCCGGTTCCCCCGCTATCCAGACATTTTTACAGGAAACAAGGCCGTCCAAATAAACGCGGGTCGACTGTATTACTTATTCTTCGCCACCCTGGCTCTCGCAGCCATGATACTGCCTCTGAGATAGAGGATGTGCAAAGGTGCCTTGCGTCTTTTCGTATGCACTCTTGGCGCAAGTTCGTATAGCGCAAACAACGTCGAGCGCTGGTGTCGGGAAGCTTATTGCTCTCGCATGCTATTTCGGCGCTAGTGGCAGGAAATCCGGGCTCGAGTATAGCCGAGCTCCGGTCAGCTGACGGCTCACTTCTAACCGAACCTGATGACATTCAAGCAGCGATGCGTGAGCATTGCGCGGCCCTTTACGAGGAGTCATCACCGGACGAGCCCGTTATCAGCCGAGAGTGCCCACTGCCGGAGGAAAAGATAGAGCATGTAGGCTCGGGGCCACTCACGCAACAAGCGATTCTAGCAGCTGTCTCCTCAATGCCGAACGGAAAGTGTCCCGGCGTTGATGGCCTCCCAGTTGAGTTCCACAAACGTTTCTGGGGGATAATTGGTAACTCCTTGACTCGGGTGTTTAATTTATGCTTATCCCGATGAATGCTATGTTCTAGCATGCAGAGTGGAGCTGTTGTCATCTTGTGCAAGGACCCGTCCAGAAAAGGAGATCCGGGTGCATACCGACCTATCACTTTATTGGCATGCGACTACAAAATCCTAGCCAAGGCACTTCTTTTGCGTGTTTCTCCGCACTTAGAAAAGGTGTTGCACCCGTGCAAGGCGTGTTCTGTCCCTGGCAGGTCGTCAGACCTCCACAGGATAGCGCTACGTGATGTCATCTATCTTGAACACATCCATCAGAACACATTGGATAAAGTGTTCACGCATAGCAGCAGTGGTGACTTCCTTCGATCAGTCGAAGGCATTCGATCGTGTGCGCCACATGTACCTATAAACGCATGTTTTCTCGGTTTGACGCTAGGCGTGCTGCACTCGGATGAAGTCGAATGTTTAAAATTCGAGCTTAGAGAAACCGTGGGGTTTTAATGCATGAATTTTCGCATGGAGAGTCCTTGTTGGGTGCTTTATCGACTACAAGTACGAAAGAGCTCCCACAGTTTCTGGTCAGAGTCCCTTTAAAGCATTACTATTTTTGAAATGTGATTTTGTCCCATCCTACCAGTGTTGTACGTACACTCTAAATAATTTTACACCTTAAAGGGTGTAAAAGAACATGTGCATGGCGCACACCTTTTAAGGTGGAACGGAACACCATCAAGAAATCAAGGGTGTAATTGTATGGAAGGGTGTAATGTAACCTGCAGACCATAGAAGAGGCAGCTGGAAATTATTACAGCTTCACTGCGAAAATATAGTGTTTCTAGTTTTTACAGAAGGCACATGTTTGGTAGCTTGGAATGTCATTGTGGCTATCTTGGCATCACTCTTCGATCACAGCCATGCAAAATATTTTTTAAGAAGTCAAGAATATACTTTTCTCACACTGAACTTGTAATACTTTTCAAGTACACTACTCAGCTGTACCCTGTGTGAAGCAAAAATAGGACATTCCAGACACATGTTGCACAGCACACACATGTTATAGGTGATTGATGTGGGTATATGCGGGCATCATACTTATCAGACACAATCACAAGAACTGAATAGTTATGCTTTTATTAGGTTGACATTATGCCATACAGCATACATATCCTACATTACGTAGGCATGAAGGTATTCAAACGTATCACTTAATACAGCTTTATCACACAGTAGTAATTTTATATTTTCCAGTCATCTAACCTTGAGGGGTTAGATGACAGTGTACCAAATGTTGAGTAACTGTGCATTTGGTCTTTATATCACAACTTGTATCACAAGCTTATGTTCTGAGTACCACAAGGACTCCAACACTGCACAGGAACAGGAATACATTTAGCCTGTGAAATGGAGCCTGTCCCACCTCCAAATACACCATCTGTTACACCCTCATCACACCCTCCTGACAATGTCTCATAAAAGGGTGTAATTCACCATAGTTACACCCTCGAAAATTTTGAAGCCAAGGTTCTAGGCTGTAAAATGGGTGTAATACATGAGAATACACAAATTTTACACCTTTAAAGGTGTGAAAATATTTAGAGTGTATCGCCGTTACAGTAATCGATACTTTTTCGGTATCGGAGTGCGTATCGCGATATGTTTTAGATCGGTATTGGAAAAGTATTTCCGTTACAAATTTATGGTAACGCGATATCCGTATCGTTACAGATACCGATACTTTTTAGTGCACCGCCCTTTCTTTACCGACCATATTTCTCGCTCTTATTCATTGTCAGTGGTCCGCCTAGCCCTCGACCTAGCCTGTGGACACGCCTACGTGCTCCGTAACCGAAATTATGGAATTATACCAAACACATGCTCACTGTTTTTCTTAGACACAGGAGGAAATAACCATGCTGTGTTTAACACAAGTGTTTAGGTCAGCGAACAGAGGTCAAGTCTTTGACAGTGCGCTCTCGATTCCACTGCTAAGCTGCCGTGTCGCACTGAGTTACGCTCACATATACTGTGGTATTATTAAATTCGGACAGGATTCCTTGGTCACATTGAACTCCACGGTATGTGTGGGCCTAGCACTAACGTAATTGTCAAACTGGTCTCTGTCAGCTGCAGGAGAGACCACGGCCTGCAAGGATGGCAGAAGACTTTGAGAACCAGCTATTGACAAAAGTCAAGCAAACCGTCTACATAATAAACAAGCTGTTTTTCTTTTCTTTTTTTTTCTTCTTACTGCACAACTTTCTTCTTCCAATTTGCTATACAAATAGGATGTTCACGTAACCGAGATTCGTATGATGCATCATCTCCGTATTTCAAAGAAAGGTATCGGGCAAAGTATCGCGTTACTTTTTTTAGTAACGGTAGCGGTACTCCGTTACTTTAAAAACAAGTATCGATATCGGTATTTCGATACTTTTTACTCAAGTAACGAGTATCGGTATCGCGATACCATATATTTCGGTAACGGGTACAACACTGCATCCTACAGATTGCAATACAAACGATGATGGGATTGCTTTTTTCGCAGAGTTTAGAGGCGGCTGCTTGGTAGATTCCAGGGCTCAAAAGATGTGCCGGTGCCCTCTTATGTCACTCAACGACAAAATGGACAAGGAGGTTGCCACCACTCACTCACCCATGCCACAGCACCGTCACGGTACGACAAATATTTGCGTGGGCTGTCTCTTTCTTACGACTATCGTTTTCCAGAGTTTGGGTCGTTGCAGCTCTGTTTTTCTGATGGGAGGAATCGAAAAAAAAAAATCCAGGCTCAGAGAGAATCGACCACTATTGTAAAAGAAAAGAAGGGGACGCGATAAAGAATGGGAGCGTCCAAGACAGAAGACACGCACAACTTACGATGCTGGCGCCAGGGGATGTCACCCACCGTTAAGAATCCATATAGGTTAAATCCCACATGTTCAAAATCCCAGATTTCTGAACTAAAGCTCCAATATGAAAAATGGCGGTATAATATTGTTGAGTAATACATATTACAGATAAACCTCGCGGTATTGCGTGGTTCTGACGTCCGTAGAAGTCGCTGTCGTGAATAAAAGCCAGGTATTTGGCGACCGTTAGGCTTAGTATGGCGGCCACATGAGATCAGCACAAATGGTTCGCATTTGGTTAGGTTAGGTTAGGTTTTAGACGTTAGGTTAGTTTGGCTTTGTTTTTGGACAGTTTACCACACTGTTGGGGGATCTCGCTTCAGCTGGGCACGCGCACAACGCTACGCCAGCGCCGTTTGGGATTTTGAAGTAACGGTGGCATTTGGGGATACTCTCGACGCGGGGGCAGCATTTCCCCGAACGTGCGACGTTTTCTCGTGTCCGAGAAGTTGAGCAGCTCGTGTGTGTCGGAGGGTTATGGCGGATTTTTTCGGAACAAGAGGGGGAGAACAACAAGAACAGAAAAGTGTGAAGGTGCGAAGACAATTGACAAAGTAACTGAAATAACGAAAAAGTTTTTTTTAGATAGAGTAGAAAATACTGCCTAGAAAAAGTAACTAGGAAGATACATAATACCGAAAAAGTATTTAAAACACAATACTTTAAGTGCGTCCAAATCTAGGGTAGCTCACGGAAGAGTGAATTCCGAAAAGAAAATATGAGCGGTCCAAGTTCGAGTCAGGTACACATCGGTACATTGTGTAGCGTAGAGTTTCAGCATTGCATCTCAATACGCTGTGCAAGTGCGTCTCTGCGCATGAGAGGAGGCAGTGAGAGGGAAGAAGGAGGGCGACTCCTTAGCCAATGGGGCTTCCCGAGTGGAGTAACCGGGAGAGGAGATATGCGCAGAACGCTCGGTTACTTGCAGAGCGTATTCAGTTTGCGCAGTATCTCTCTTTTGTCTTTCTACCTCGTTTTCTTTTTCTTTTCTTTTTTTGCGCCGTTCTTATGCCGCGATCTCCAGGCGATGTCAGCAATGCACCCGGACACCCTCATGTATTGTCATCAAGCAGGAGAGCTAGCCCGTCGATAGCCTAAAAAATGTATTGGCATGGGAGTGGAAGACCCGACACACAGACTGGTTGCGTACTGGTGCATTGTCATCAAGCAAGAGAACTACCTATACTGCGTACTGCGTTCTATTGGCGCACTGGCTAGGTCATATACTGAAATAAAAAAAGGTGTAATGTATTACGCAGTTCTTCCTACCTGTGAACTAGGGTTTGGAATTTGGAACTAGAGACGTTTTTACATTGCCCGGGATTCGGGATTTCTAAGTGCGGATCCCGAGACCCCGAGACGGAATCGGGATTTGTTTGCAGCTGTTCCCTGTGGATGCCGCATATATACGCCTGTATCCACCCCATGCTATCATACATTGCGATACAGTGCACGTTTCCTGTCAGCCCCGCGGAATATTCTAGTGGAAGAAGAAAAAAGCATACACACAAAAAAAGAAGGAAGAATAACCGGTCACCGGCCAAAAAGTTTGGCCGAGCATTCGCACCTTACAGGAATATCGACCTTGCGTTGGAATGGAATACGTCTCTTCTCGTCCGCTACGGGATGTCTTGTGGCTGTGCCACAGGATATTCCCCGCGTTTAAGTGGTGCACAAGAAGACATGATGTTCAGCATGCATTGCTGGAGCATTCCGGGAACTGGTGCGTTTTGCTCTTCTCCCCTCAATTTAATCGCCCACAGGGTCTGAAGCATCCCAGTTCGGTTTTCTCAAAAGGCTGTCTGAGTTTGTCTTCTCACTTTTAAACATACGTATTCATGTAGATTAAAACAACAAAAATTGGAAATTCTGAAGAGAGAGAGAGAACGAGAGATTCTGCAATACTTTGTGTATTGCCTTATGGATTGGAAGACATAATGATTTCGTCGGGGCTTTGATGCCACTTGAGGGCTGTTCTCGACTATGGCTTGCGTGGTTTACATAACGTACATTACAGAACGTAACGTCTTCGTCATGTGTCGTGGACGAAGAGGTTGGTTCGGTTTCGGATTGCAAATGATATTTTGAGGGGAGGGACGCTTGAAACAAAAAGTCGGTAAGACAGCGTCCTTTGTTTTCAGTCGCACGTACGACCGCACATTCGTTGTCCAGAAAGCCCAAATTCATACTCCCGAAATAGCGGGATTTGGCCTCGAGAAGTCCCGGGATTGCGGGACACGAAATTATGCCAAAATCCCGGGAACCGAAACAACGATGCAAACAACCAGAGCTTTTGTAGCATTCTACATAAATGCATATGAAAGAAATCGATAAATATAACGATAATAAATTAATAATACTGACATTAATATTAATTAAGAGTAGATTTACAAGTATAGGGCGAGTCCGGTCACACTTGTGTAGCAATACGTGCTGCACGTGCCACAGGGCAGCACTGCGAATAATTTCGACCGCCGGGAGTTCTCTAACGTACGTGCGCCGGAAATATCCGACGAAGGGTGCTGCAGAAGCAGCGTTGTCTTCAACGTGAATGACCGAACGGTGTGGTCATAAACTCTCGTGCCATCACCTTTCGGTGATGGCACAGCTTAGATCCTATTTAGCATTGCGCATATCCATATACAGTCATGCTTGAATATGTGTACATACTATTTCGTTTTCTCATCGAGATAAGCGGTGTTGATAGTTCGATGTAGTGTAAATAGCTCAGTAAATTTCTTCAAAGAACATTGTGCCAAAGCTTTCAAAGGCGCACGCAACCATGAATTCAGAGGGCTGCAGAGTTCTTCACAAATGACTGATTTGATAAGAAAGTCAGCATAATTCCGAGATACCGATATCGAACGCCTATCGCACAAATCTGGTCATCCCTGAAAACAGCGGGATGTTCTGCTATCTAATCGCACGTTTCGCAGTGTTTAGACTCAACCAATGAAAACTTGAGATGGTCGACTTGCGTCACATCAATAGCAAGGTATAAAAGGAGGTGTCAAAAAAAAAAGCAGCCACACATCTGATCCGGCGCTGCAAGCGTAGCACAATGAAGACAGCCGTCGTAGCCTTGATTTTCGCCATCTTTGGAACAGCCTTCGCACACCTGGAATACAGGACAACGGCTGACTTTCCCGACGGTGCAACCTCTTCTGGATTTCTTGGTAAACGGCAAGTAGTATCAACAACGGCGCCCTCGACGACCTCACACCTGTCGAAACGTGACGCGGCATCTACCTTCGGCGAAACTACATCTACTACAGAGCAGGTCCAGACCGATGGCTTCTGGAAACGCGAAGCGTCGGACGCTTCTGCAGTTACTTTGCCAACGTCTGGTCTGCCGAAGACGTGGCAAAACCTTGAAACATCTACACACTCCTTGAACAAACGTCATGCCACGGAAGACTCTACTGCATCCACAGGACTTCCCTTCACTGACTACAGCACGCTTGGACCACACTTCAACGGCAAACGTGAGGTCTCCACCGCGAGGGTCTTCACTAATGTCTTGTCCGCTTCAACGTCAATCCCGGAGGTCTTCAAACGCTGGGCGGGCCAAACTGAATCAACCTCTACACTGTCCGGTTCCGTAACTTCAACCGAAGGACCACAAGCGTGACGTGCCTACACCTGAAGAGACATCAGCCATGACACTCCGCCACCTACATAAACGTGAGGTTGAAAGTTCTACGGGCGGACTGACTTACTTACTTCACAGCTCCAGCCACTAGCGCTTCTGTCCGGGCATCGCTGGTTGTATTTTACCGAATATATGTACCAGTACGACAAGCTGTTTTTCAGCGACTTTACTGTATTGGCTGTTTATTTGCTCCTCATTCGGGGGAGGCCAATAAAGATTTTAATTTCGTTTCATGTATTTTTGTCATTATGCAGTCTGTAAAACTTGGTCTTAGTTCCAAACTTCATATCGTAATCGATAACAGTGGAAGTTCGAACAAGTTGATGACGCACACCTTGCTTGTTCGACTCGACCATGCCACTGATAAGGATGCGAACAGTACGAAACTCTTTTTACAACTGGAAACGTTAAGGCTGGTTTGGAGTCCGACGTAGTCTTCACCCGAGGTCGCCCGCGCTGCGCGCCGACAGTCAGCGTTCGCCACGCTTTCTCATCCTGCCGGGATCATAGTCCGACGCGATTCGGCGCTGCGCAACGAAAACAGCACCGGAGATTTTCACATTTTGTTGTGGGAAAGCAGTCATATCTGTACCCGCGTGCTGGAATCCGACTAAAGTCTATCCGTGTTTCCATCGTTGGCGCTGTTATGTTTGAACTACTGTAATACGTTTGGTACCCCCAAACATGAACACAGAACTTAAATAGCCTCAAGTCTTCCCAGTTGCTCTCCTTCTTTTGCTTGTCTTATAGTCCATCCGTCGTTTAATATATAGGCACGGATGTTCCTTTCCAGTTTCGATTAAAGCTCAATGGGCGACGCCGTGCACAGCTCGCTGGCCACCGCCAGATGTAGAGCATCGCTCTACTCCCCCGACGGCGGCCGGCGTAGTCGCGCGTTGCCGCCGCGCCGCGGTTCGCGGAGTGTCGTCGAACTATGAACTCACCGGCGGCGGCTCGCGTCGTTACTCCCCGCTCCCTCGGACTCTGAACCAGGCTTTACAGAAACGTGGCGTACGGGATGGCGGGGAGTGAGTTTGCCACGTCGTGAAACTCCAGCCAGATGTGCGTGAAACAACGAAAGCGAGGAAATATGGCTGATGCATCCTTTTCGTGATCTGTTCGCGTCTATTTTGTCCTATGAGCTCCAATTTAGAGTTCGGTGAAGCATTCTCTTCTTGGCTATAGGAAGAAGGAAAATTGTGAATTTTCAATTTTCGTCAGGAAGGGCGAGCATGGGGTAGTACGAGCGACGTCATGGCCGACAATTCTCTCTGGATTACATATAGATGTACCTCAAAATCTGACTCCTCAGCCACGCACGTTATGACCCGGTATCACCAATGCTGGTAAAGCCACCGTTGAACCAGGTAACGGAACCGTTACTTTTTCGGTTCGAGTTCAGTGGCAGAAGTGCAAGGGTGCAGGCGAGCTGGTACATTGTAAAACGACGATAAAACTTGAGACAATGAACAGAAAATAACACGACACGTTCACCGTTCTTCTGTAGTTCGGGTTCAGCTCTGCAGCAGCGCAAAATATCGGTTCGAGCCCGGTTTAAGCCGGTTCAGGATAGTGAATTTTGAGCAGATTGACATGTGTTAGAGCCAAGCAAATCCTTACGATCCTCAAATCACACAAACGTACCTTTGTTGTTGTTGGCGACACAGCAGTGATTCGCTTCAACACTGTGTTACAGTGATGGGAATTGATGTTCTGAGGCTCGAACTCAAAGAAAGGACAAATACATACAAAGCCTCGAGTGCCTCATCATTTTTTCACTGTGTTACAGATCTGCATTTCAGGTGCAACGTTACGGTAGCATACTGTAGAATAGCATCCAGGGGGCGCAACACTCTATGCACTGTGTGTATGTACTGTACTCTCTATGTTCACTCATCGTATGTTCAGGGTCTGGCCGTTAGTTTCACAGCCCAAAATGAAAACATTGGGTTGCTGGACTACAAAATTCGCGTACAAGGTGGTGGTGATAGTGGTAGTGCTGTAAGGGCTCGCCATTGTGTTGCCTCACAGAGGTGGGCAACGTCACGACTGACGCCTTGGGGGAATGTGCGTCCTGGGCCGACTTCTAAGCGAACTGTGCCGACATATGTCTGAAAGCGTGACGGAAGGAAGCCTACAACTGCCCAAAAGGAAGACCTAACACAGCTGAATGAACGCAGTGGCTGCGACGAGGAAATACCTCGCGCACTTGGGTTGCAGTTTTGTTTTCGTGAATTTCGGTTCTTTGGAAACGGAGCTCACTCCGCTGTGTACATCGTACTTCCGATCTCTCACAACGCACATTACGTCTGAACCGTTTCGCGAACCGGTAACCGCTTCAATTTATTTCGGTTCAGTTCCGGTTCGGTTCAACGCGAGAAAAATATTTTGGTTCGGGTCAGTTCCGATTCAGCGAAAAATACGGGTAAGCGGTTCTCGATTCGGGTTCAGTTTCGCTTCCGATCCCTGCTTTGGACCGGCGAGATCAAGGGTTGCTACAAACTGAAGTAGACACTCTATTCTTTTTCTACAGTTAGTTGGCCGCGTGATGAATGTTTCAGTGACAATAACTCCCTTTAGTGAATAAGCGTTAAATTCACGTTAAGAGGCAGTGGGTCGCTTCAAATGCTAATCGGCGTTGGTGCTTATACGAGGGGATTTGTTCGTCTCAGAATTTACCCGCATCATATTGAAGCAAAAAGGAAAAACGAGTTCGTCGTTTATTTCACGTATGACCATCGCAAGATGTATAAAAGTTGCACGAGGCATGGAAACCACCGCACATTTGCTATCTGAATGGCATATCGCATGCAGAAATTGACGTGTCTTCCTTTGGCATCGTTTATTCTATGTATTTATTTATTTTTGTTTACAAGGCATTAGCAATGTTGAACATCGTCTGCTTGTCTTGGTTTATTGGAAAGGAAGAGCAGTTGCAAAGGGCATTCGGTGAGGCCTTCGAATATCGAATAGGACAACATTTCCTTCAGGAAAAGAGGGACGTAATTCAGAACGCAAAGTGCACAGGAAAAAGACTCATAAGTCTGCCAATTCCGTCTTGCCATAAGTCTCATAAGTCTCACTGCCGCATGGCCTCAAAAGTATGTCATGCTGCTTTTTTTTTCTTTTTTTATTCCTCCAAACTCAAGAAACCGTCGACTTATTTGCATCTACACCCGCTTGCTTGCAGTCAACTTTTATGTCCCAATGTCAATTTTGCCACCCTTTGTGCTACGCCATTGCACAAAACTATAACTGAACCCGATGATTGTCCCCGACTAAAATAAGGAAATATTTTACGCGAGCATTTTTGTTTCTTGTCTGTCTCTCTCTACTCCCTCTTTATTGTTACTTCAGTCAGCTTCGAGTGTAGCTTCGAGTCAGGTACGCTTAGGTACATTGTGTAGCGTAGAGTTCCAGTATTGCATTTCAATTCAGTTTGCGCAGTATCTCTCCTTTGTCTTTCTACCTCCTTTTTTTTTATAGCGCCGTTCCCATGCCGCCATCTAAATGGCAGCAGCAACGCACCGGGCACCCTCGTGTATTGTCATCAAACAGGAGAGCTAGGTAGACCCGTCGGCAGCCTAAAAAATGTATTGGCATCGAAGCGGAAGACCTGCCACACAGGCTGGTTTGCGTACTGGTGCATGGTCATCATGCAAGAGAACTACCTCCTGCGTACTGGCGTACCATTGGCGTACTGGATAGATCTAAGAAAAGATCTTCCCAGAACAGCACCGCAAGCAGTACTGCCCCGACCACCTTGTTATCGGCCGCGCGTTCAAAGACACGACTCACCCAGGGGCGGGTCGCGTTATCAAGGGCCCATTCTCCAAATATGAAGGACCGGCTCCCTTTCGCCTCCCTCCATGCGAAAGATAAGTACGCGGATTTGAAGGGAAACCAGAGCATCATATACTGACATACAGTTTGTTGGGTGGTTTGGTTTGTTGGGGCATGGGGGGGAATATAGGTTTATTGCAAAACAAAACAAAAAAAAAACACGAAAGAGGGGAAAGGTTAGCCTGGCTCCAGCAGCCGACTTGCTATTCCCGCTTACAAAAGGAAAAGGAAGGAAAGGAAAAATAAAAAGAAAGAAGAAAAAAGAAAGACAAATCGAAAAAGAGCGAAAGAAGAGGCGCAGTCGCAGGCTCAGCGCGAGCCCTGTGTCAGTAAGGAAGCGTACGAGTTCCCTTCCGACGCGCCACTGAATGGGGCGTTGTTGGGGCATGTTCGTTAAGTGTAGTAGCGCGCAAAAAAACGTCTGTGTAATTCGACTTTGCAATTTACACGTACGCCTGCAACGAGTCAAAGATACCATCTAAATTCCCGACATCCTTCCCAGTCAGGTACCGTTTTTTTAAATTAAGTTATCGGTTTATAATGTGATTGACTGCTGAGTAGTGCTGTAAAACCAGTATGATTTTTCTTTCGCCAATTAAAACATCATTTTCAACACCATATTCCCGGCTCAAATGGGGTGTCAAAAAGGTGTATAGGACGTAAACACCTCTTTCAACTCCTCATTCTCACTTTACGTCGACATGGGACAAAATGTGGTGTATGTCGACATTGCACCTTTAGTAATGCTCTTTTTACATCATTTGCTGCAGTTTGCGGGATATAAAAGGGTGCTTTTATAAGAATACACCTGTTTTGAGCCAATAAAGGTGTAAAATGATTTACTGCGTATTCTGAAACCAATGGCCTAAAAGCTTGCAGTTCTGGATCCCTTTCTGACCAGCGGCCAGCAGCCCAAGAGTGTGGTCGCCAATGTTGAGAAGCATAGCCCTTCTGGTGCTGCGAGGATTTCCAGTGATTCTTCTGTAGGTCCGTTCCTGAAGGAACACACATCCGTATTGAAGTGCATGGAATGCACATGGTGGTCATCATGTCACCAGCTTGTCGGCCAACCATTGCGGTAAATTTTGTAATTTCGAAGCCAACAAGATAAGCACAGATAAAGTTAGAATATCATAGATTAAGAAATTACCCGTCAAAAAGGACTAGTTACAAGTTAAGTTACCGCGTTAAAAATATAACTAAGTTACTAACGAAGTTCTTCAGCCTGAAATGTAACTCGCAGTTACTGAGTTACTTAAAAAAAGAACGAGTTACTTCCAAGTTACTTCGAACATAAAATAGCATTACGCAGGTGCAGCGCGCGTGAGCGCAGTTGAGTTAGACCTTGAGTTGCCTGCGGAGAAGTGCAACACGCTTAGATCGTTTTCGTTTATGTCCAACAATAGACCTCTCCCTGTTTGTAAACAAATGGCGTCATAGTGTTCGACAGCGCCACAAATTTGGTAGAACTGAACTACGCTCGAAGCTAGGGGTGAACAAGGTCGCGCCCGAAAGCCACGGTCTTGAGGGGATTACGATATGGTCCCTTAAAGGGACGCGACCCTCGGTCCTGCTTTTTTTTCAATGGGAGGCAGTGAACAAGTGCCCGTTCGTGGAACCCAGCCCTCTCCTTCCGATTTGTTTCGGTTTCAGTCTGTCTACCAATGTCATGATGACGTTTCTCTGTTAGAGGTCTATTCGAACGCTTTGCATTTTACTCCCTGTGGGCGCACAATGGTTCAGCTTCATTTCAATGGCAACGGTTCTTACTTCCTGAATAAAATACTGTCATTGATTGAATATCACATCTTATGGCAAAAAATGCCATGAAGGAACCGGAGAGAAAGCAAGAAAATATGTGGACGTGAGTGAAAAGCGAGTTAAAAGTAACTTGGAACTTAAGTTATTTTGGCAAAGTTACCTGAAAAAGGAACGAGTTCCTCTGAAAGTTACCACGGCGCAAAAGTAGCGGATTAAGTTACAAGTTACCACAAAAGGAACTTAGTTACAGTAACGAGTTACTTGTAACGAATTACCTCGAACTCTGTAGAATATCATATTAAACCACATGGTAAAACGGTGTGGTACAGTATACTGATAGTTTTGCGCTAAATTACAGCATCGGAAGAAAAAAAAAGGTGTAATGTATTACACAGTTCTTCCTTCCTGTCAACTAGGGTTCAGAATCCCGGGACGTTTTTACAGTCCCGGGATTTGTTTGCGGCTGTTCCCTATGGAGGCCGTTTATATACGCCGGTATCCACCTGCACTTCCATGCTATCATACACTGCGATACAGTGCGCGTTTCCTGTCAGCCGCGCGGAATAGTCTAGTTGAAGAAGAAAAAACATAGACACACAAAAAGGAAGAAGAACTGCTCACCGGCCAAAAGTTTGGACGAGCACTCGCAGGAATATCGACATTGCCCTGGAATGCGTCTCGTCTCGTCCGCTACGGGATCTCTTGTGGCTGTGCCACAGAGAAGACATGACGTTTAGCATGCATATACAGGGTGTCCCAGAAAACGTGTCATTGAATTATAATAAAAAAACTACGCCACCTAGAATCATTCGGTCAACAGCATTTGTTCCTATTAGGTTTTTGCCACCTTCTAATGTGAATGTCATGTACTCCAACTTTCATTATGTAAATATTTGCGAACTGAACTCGGAGTAACAAGTAAAGGTCGCTTTTTTAACCCACCAGTATGAAGAGCGTGCCGAATTCACTCAAATTCATGATAATTCACAGTGTTATTCACGAGCTATCCCACCGGAAAAAATAGGCGAATATCATGCTTTTCGGAGCACCGGACCATAGCGCGCGATGACTTTTTGAGCGCAATCGCTCTCAGTGCGACGAAAGGAGGTTCTGAAGCCAGCCCACAGAGTGATAGTAGAAAAAGTAACAGTTCCTAAAATTGGGAGAGGGAAAGCATTATCCCAGCGAAAGTCGGATGTGATAAGCCGTGTTTGTTTTATCTCTTTCTGCGTTGTCGAGGAGGGCTGGGTTTCCAACCTCCTTTCGTCGGACTGACAAAGATTGCGCTGAAAAATGCATCGTGCGCTATTCTGTGCGACCTCCGTAGAGCATGATGTTCGGCTATTTTTTCCGATGGAATAGCTTCTGAATATTCCTGTCAATTATCATTAATTTGACTAAATTAGACACGCTCTTCACATTGGTGGGGTAAAAAAGTGACCTTTACTAGGCAAATTTCCGACTTAAGCTCGCAAAAATTTACATAATTAAACTTACGTTACACGACATTCACACGAGGAGGTGGCGAAAACCCAGTAAGAAGAAATGCCATTGACCGCATGCCTCTAGGTTGTGTAGTTTTTTATTATAATTCAATGACACGTTTTCTGGGACACCCTGTATATACTGATGCGGCTGCTAAAAGAAATGACGTTCGCATCTTCGGCTGGAGTATCCTGGGGACTGGTGCGTTTTGCCCTTCTCCCCTTTTACTCACCCACAGGGTCTGAAGCATAGGTATTCATGTAGAGTAAAAAAACAAAAATGAGAAATTCTGGAGAGAGAGAGAACAAGACATTATGCAATACTTTGTGTATAATAATACTTTATTGAATAAGGTGCCTGCAAACAGCAGCGCCTATGCGGCAGTGCACCAAGTCGCAGCTACAGCAAGTCACTGCTTGAGGTAACAGAGGACCTCCTGTCTAAAATGCCTATAAGATGAGTGAAATAAGTCAACATGACCTGATACACAATTAAAAGACGTCTGGATACGTCGCGTGGGCGACTGGCGAGCTGCAGTATCATCCATATAAAACAGGGATATATTTCGGACGATGCGAGTCGGGGCGTGAAAAGTCAGTCAGCTGATTACAGATGTCGTATCTAAAATGTTATGAACACATTTATACAAAAATGTGTAATCGCGGCTGATTCTGCGATCACTCAAAAACGATGGAGACAGAGAGAATAAACTTTCAGAAAGAAAATTTCATGAAGCAATCTTCACATATCGCCTAATAACGGCTTCTGAACGCGCGACATTGGTCCTACCAATACAGTTCCATGCGACTGATCCAAACTCAATCACTGGCAATGATATAGTTCTAAAAAGCACATGTAAACAAATAGGGTCGTTGGATCTGAAGACATAATGATTTCGTAGGAGTTTCGATGCCACTTGAGGGCTGTTCTCGACTATGACTTGCGTGGTTTACATAACGTACATTACAGAACGTAGCGTCTTCGTCATGTGTCGTGGACGAAGAGGTTGGTTCGGTTTCGGATTGCAAATGGTATTTTTAGGGGAAGGACGCTTGAAACCAAAAGTCGGTAAGACGGCGTTCTTTGTTTTCAGGCGTACGTACGACCGCATATTCGTTGTCCAGAAAGCCCAAATTCATTCTTCCGAAATAGCGGGATTTGGCCTCGAGAAGTCCCGGGATTGATCCAAACCCTACTGTCAACGGTGCCAACAACCAGATCATTTGTAGATCATTCTACGTAAGTGCATATGAAAGAAATTGATAAATATAACGATAATAAATTGATAATATTAACAATAATTAATAGTAGATTTACAAGTAGGGCGAGTCCGGTCACACTTGTGTAACTACATGCTGCACGTGCCGCAGGGTAGGACTACGATTGATTTCAACCACCTGGAGTTCACTAACGTGTGCCGGAAATCTCCAACGCACGGTGCTGGAAATTGGGAAATCGTAAGCAGCATTGTCGTTCATGTGAATGACCGAATGGTGTGGTCATAAACTCTCGTGCCACCACTTTTCCGTGATGGCACAGCTCAGATTCTATTTAGCATTGCGAATATACATATATAGTCATGCTTGAGGATGTGTACGTAGCATTTCGTTTTGTCATCGCGATAACTGGTGTTGATAGTTGGATGTAGTGTAAATAGCTCAATAGATTTCTTCAAAGAACATTGTGCCAAAGCTTTCAAAGCCGCACGCAACGATGGATTCAGAGGGCTCCAGAGTTCTTCACAGATGACTGATTTGATAAGAAAGTCAGCATTGCGAGATACCGATATCGAAGGGTCGCCCAAATCTGGTCTTCCCTGAAAACACCGCGATGTTCTGCTATCTAATCGCACGTTTCGCAGTGTTTAGCCTCAACCAATGAAAACTTGAGATGGTCCACTTGCGTCACATGAACAACAAGCTATAAAAGAAGGTGTCAAAAAAAAAGCAGCCACCCACCTGCTCCGGCACTGCAAGCGTAAGCACAATGAAGACTGTCGTCGTAGCCTTGATTTTCGCCATCTTTGGAGCAGCCTTCGCACACCTGGAATACAGGACAACGGCTGACTTTCCCGACGGTGCAACCTCTCCTGGATTTCTTGGTAAACGGCAAGTGGTATCAACAACGGTGCCCTCGACGACCTCACGCCTGTCGAAGCGTGACGCGGCATCTACCTTCGGTGAGACTGCATCTACTACAGAGCAGGTCCAGACCGATACCTTCTGGAAGCGCGAGGCGTCGGACGCTTCTGCAGTTACTTCGCCAACAACCTCTGGTCTGCCGAAGAGATGGGAAAACCTTGCGACATCTACACACTCCTTGAACAAACGTCATGCCACGGAAGACTCTACTGCATCCACAGGACTTCCCTTCACTGACTACAGCACGCTTGGACCACACTTCAACGGCAAACGTGAGGTCTCCACCGCGAGGGTCTTCACTAATGTCTTGTCCGTTTCAACGTCAATCCCGGAGGTCTTCAAACGCTGGGCGGGCCAAACTGAATCAACCTCTACGCTGTCCGGTTCCGTAACTTCAACCGAAGGACCACAAGCGTGACGTGCCTACACCTGAAGAGACATCAGCCATGACACTCCGCCGCCGACATGAACGTGATGTTGAAAGTTCTACGGGCGGACTGACTTACTTCACAGCTCCAGCCACTAGCGCTTGTGTCTGGGCATCGCTAGTTGTATTTTACCGAATATATGTACCGGTACGACAAGCTGTCCTTCAGCGACTTTATTGTATTGGCTATTTATTTGCTCCTCATTCGGGGGAGGCAATAAAGATTTTAATTTCGTTTCATGTATGTTTGCAGTCTGATGCTTAGTCTTCGTTCCAAAACTTGGAAGTCCCGTAATCGACAACAGAGGAAGTTCGAGCAAGTTGGTGACTCACGCTTTGCTAGTCCGACCATGCCACTGATAAGGATACCAGCAGGACAAACTCTACTGGGAAAACTTACACAAACGTAGCGTACGGGATGACGGGGAGTACTTGATTCGGTTTCATTTCTTCGTAATTGCTTTGGCTGTACGTATATGTATTCGCTTGGGTTATGTTTCTAGTCGCTTCCGCTTTAAAATATTTATTCGCACATGCCTAATTCTTTCGCCTAGCTGTTGCAAACACGCATCCCTATACTGGACCAATCGCTTGTGCTAGCAAACTCTGGTAGTTTGTTTTTGTTGTTTATTTTGGCCAGGAAAGGCGATTATGGGTAGTACGAGCGACGTCGTGGCCGGCAATTCTCGCTCGGCATTGCGCATAGACAGCAGAGTTCGACGTAACTCGTTACTGTAACTAAGTTACTTTTTTTGATAACTTGTAACTTAACTCAGTACTACTGCGCCGTTGTAACTTTCAGAGGAACCCGTTCCTTTTTCAGATAACTTTGCCAAAGTAACTTAAAGGTACTGTAAAGCAGTAGACAAGCATGATATGCCGGTGATGTGACTAGAGACTTTGTTGCTTCTAAATACCATATGCGGAACCATACGACCGACAACGCGCTATAAATATTTTTTAATTTGCCATGAAAAATGCGGCGTATTGGAGCGGTGCGACGCCTGGTGTCAAACAACCCCCTGTACAGCGGGCAACACTGAAAATTGGTATTACACACTATGATATCGGAACTTCGTTATTTTAGTAACCATATTATTAGTTTTCCTGTTTACCTATGCATTCTGAAACCCCTGTTAACAGTTTAACCTGTTAACCCCTGTTTTTGCGAAGTAACCCAGTGCTGGCCGCTGTTCGATGGGGGCTCTCCCTACTTCTCTGCTGCGCCTGCGCGCTCCTTTTGTTCGCGGCCTCTTTCGAACGAACAAACTCTCTCTGTGAACTTCTGTGAACAAACAAGTCCCGACGCTGTCTGGCTTCTTGAACGTCTGACTCATTTTTTTCAACGGCTCAGCATCTCATTTCAGTTCGTTTATCCTCAGATGTGGATCGTTGTGTGGATTGCAGGGGCGGATTTTATGGTGGATTGTGGTGGATTGTTATGTCGGGCCCAGTGTTATACGCATGCAATGTGGTTGCCGCCGTATGTGCCAGAAGTACGGATTCATTTCGAATACCTAGTACAGTGTTGCCCGTAATCTTTAATTGTAATGTTCTAATTAACTGCACCGTCGATTGGAATGAAACTTGCACAGTTTTTTTCCTGGTGGCTTGGACTATCGAATAGCCACACTAAATGACATTTGATCGGTGCTGCTTTACAGTACCTTTAAGTTCCAAGTTACTTTTCACTCACGTCCACATATTTTCTTGCTTTCTCTCAGGTTCCTTCATGGCATTTTTTGCCATAAAACGTGATATCCAATCAATGGAAGTATTTTATTCAGGAAGTAAGAACCGCTCGCATTGAAATGAAGCTGAAACATTGTGCGCCCACAGGGAGTAAGATGCAAACCGTTCGAATAGACCACTACCAGAGAAACGTCATCATGACATTGGTAGACAGACTGAAACCGAAACAAATCGGAAGGAGAGGTCTGGGTTTCACGAACGGGCACTTGTTCGCTGCCTCCCATTGAAAGAAAAGAAGAACCGAGGCTTACGGGCGTGACCTTGTTCACCTCTAGCTTCGAGCGTAGTTCAGTTCTACTAAATTTGTGGGGCTGTCGAATACTATAACGTCATTTGTTTACAAATAGGGAGAGGTCTATTGTTGGACATAAACGAAAATGATCTAAGCGTGTTGCACTCCTCCGCAGGCAACTCAAGGTCTAACTCAACTGCTCACGCGCGCTGCACCTGTGTAATGCTATTTTGTGTCCGAAGCAACTTGGAAGTAACTCGTTCTTTTTTTTAAGTAACTCAGTAACTGCGAGTTAGATTTCACGCTGAAGAACTTCGTTATTATCTTAGTTACATTTTGCACACGGTAACTTAACTTGTAACGAGTTCTTTTTGACGGGTAACTTCTCAATCTATGGTAGACAGAGATATACCTCAATATCTGACTCCTCAGCCACGCTGTGCCAGGGTTTCACGAACGCTGGTTAACTTTGAACCGAGATGGAGGGTTGCTGAAACTTGAAGTAGACACTCAATTATTTTTTTACAAACGTTAGTTGGCCAAGTGATGAATGTTTCAGTGACAATAACTGCCTTTAGTAAAACGGAATTAAGCGTTAAATTCAGGTTAAGGGACCGTTGATCTCGGTTCAAATGCTAACCGGCGTTGGTGAGGGGCCTATATGAGGGGTTAATGTAATAAATTTTCTTTATATGTATATATATATGTATACAGGGTGTCCCAGCTAAGTGTATGCAGATTTCTTAAAATATATATAACACTCTTTCCAAGATGAAATCAATTGCAATCTAGCATATGCTGAAGGGCACTCCCTAGGAGGGCATTAGCAAAGTTCAAAGGCAATGTCTTAATTAACTTTCATTAATTAACTTGTTAATTATAAAAGCTACAAAGTTGTCCCAATGAGAACATCTGTTCCTTTCGGTCACCTGATATCGTAGCCGTTTTCAGAACAAAAATCCGTTCCATAGATCGCCCGCCAAAAATTAGTGAAGGAACGCCATTTTTTTCTTTATTTTGTTCATTGCGCATCTTCGTAGACGCGTATACGCTGTGCAAGTGCGCCTCTGCGCATGAGAGGAGGCTGTGAGAGGGAAGAGGGAGGGCGCCGCCGTAGCCAATGGGGCTTCCCGAGTAGAGTAACCGGGAGAGGAGATATGCGCAGAACGCTCGGTTACTTGCAGAGCGTATTTCCTTCATCCCCAAAGTGAGAGGGGGAAGGAGCACAGTGCCGCTTCATGCGTCGAAGGTGAGCTTTAACTTGCGGCAACCAAACAAAAACAAATGTATCGGGTGACTCTATCGGAACTGGCCTTATCTTGGGTTGCATTTTCTGTTTCCTTTTGATCTTTTTCCAGGACGTGAGAGGCGATAGTGTGCTCTTTCTCCCTCTCACATTGGGGATGAAGGAAAGACGCGTCTTCTAAGAAGCGCAATGAACAAAATAAAGAAAAAAATGGCGTTCCTTCACTAATTTTTGGCGGGCGATCTATGGAACGGATTTTTGTTCTGAAAACGGCTACGATATCAGGTGACTGAAAGGAACAGATGTTCTCATTGGGACAACTTTGTAGCTTTTATAATTAACAAGTTAATTAATGAAAGTTAATTAAGACATTGCCTTTGGACTTTGCTAATGCCCTCCTAGGAAGTGCCCTTCAGCATATGCTATATTGCAATTGACTTCATCTTGGAAAAAGTGTTATATATATTTTAAAAAAATCTGTATACACTTAGCTGGGACACCCTGTATATGTGTGTTTGTAAATCAAACGTCGCCATGCCAGTACCGGACAGCTGTTTAAAGAAAGTTTATTTCATATGCAACAAGATTACATTGTACACAACCGAGTGACACCATCTGGCTACACAGCCTTGTTAATGCAGGACGTTATGAATCACATAGCTCGCTTTACAAGTGTGACTATGCCATTACTTACATGAATGACACCACAATAATCAAGCCACGCAGAACTAAACTCCCGTTCACCTAGGCCACAATATAACATAGTAAGGTTGGCAACAATGTCTTCGCGAGTTCTAAAAACGAGAGCTTTCAACGGTACAAAGGTTCGGCCACGAAATATCGCGTAACATCTAGCCCGCCATAGATGATGTTGGCCCACAGTAGCCGCTAGTCGGCGAATGCGATCACTCGGTGTGTTAACTCTATTGTAGTCACCATCAAAAAGAGATACCACAGGAACGCCTAGACTACGACTGAGGTGCAGCCAAAACAATCGTGCCACACGGCATGGTCCAAAAATATGTCGAGTTGTCTCAGGATGGTCACACATGTTACACATGGTAGGTCCTGGTATATCCCAAACATGAAGTCGATCGCGTGAAGGTAAAATCCCCCATGCGATTTTCCAGCTGAGGTCTTTCGGCTGGTCTTTCGGTCCTTCGGTGAGCCATCCATGGGTCAAACGAGAAAATCGGAAACCCACTGGGCTTTCAGTGGTGTGTTAGCTCACCCTGACGGGAGGAATCACGTGTTACGTGACCTTCTGACGCTATCCGCTCAAACGTTGCCTGCCTGCGTACTGCTGATGAGGTCCAAGAAGGCCGAAACAGCTGTCCGGTACTGGCATGGCGACGTTTGGCTTACAAACATATGCTATACGTGCAGCCAAAGAGCTCCGGCTATTTTTTCCCGTTTTTCCCATCGTTCGGAATTGGCAAACCAGGGGTCGCGACCCCTGGTTTGCCAATTCCGAACGATGCGCAGCTACCCAGAGCTGACGAGCCGCAAACACGGCAAAACACGTGTCCTCTGGTGCCGTCGCATCGTTCCATGAATCTGTTTCTCTGCGTGCAACCATAGAAGCCATCTTCATCTGTAATTTTGAATTTCAAACACGTCTAGTGTCATTTACTTGTTTCTTTAATGGCTTTTTTTCTCCTCATTATATATATATATATATATATATATATATATATATGTTTACAAATCAAGCGTGCCACAATCCCAGCTGTCGACGGCCGTTTCGAGCTAGTTGGCTCTCATCGGCACAGCGCATTTGTAAACATATGCCTCACGTGCAGCCATGGAGCATTCGCTCATTTTTATATTTGTATCTGTACTTACTGGCTTTGCACTGCGGCCGCCAGAGGTGTTGCTAACACCCTGCAACATTGATGTCTTGCAGAGACACAGTGTTTGTGCCGACCCAAGAGCGTGTCACATCCCTGCGCTGTGCCGATGAGAGCCAACTAGCTCGAAACGGCCGTCCACAGCTGGGATTGTGGCACGCTTGATTTGTAAACATATGCCTCACGTGCAGCCATGGAGCATTCGCTCATTTTTATATTTGTATCTGTACTTACTGGCTTTGCACTGCGGCCGCCAGAGGTGTTGCTAACACCCTGCAACATTGATGTCTTGCAGAGACACAGTGTTTGTGCCGACCCAAGACCGTGTCACATCCCTGCGCTGTGCCGATGAGAGCCAACTAGCTCGAAACGGCCGTCCACAGCTGGGATTGTGGCACGCTTGATTTGTAAACATATGCCTCACGTGCAGCCATGGAGCATTCGCTCATTTTTATATTTGTATCTGTACTTACTGGCTTTGCACTGCGGCCGCCAGAGGTGTTGCTAACACCCTGCAACATTGATGTCTTGCAAAGACACAGTGTTTGTGCCGACCCAAGAGCGTGTCACATCCCTGCGCTGTGCCGATGAGAGCCAACTAGCTCGAAACGGCCGTCCACAGCTGGGATTGTGGCACGCTTGATTTGTAAACATATGCCTCACGTGCAGCCATGGAGCATTCGCTCATTTTTATATTTGTATCTGTACTTACTGGCTTTGCACTGCGGCCGCCAGAGGTGTTGCTAACACCCTGCAACATTGATGTCTTGCAGAGACACAGTGTTTGTGCCGACCCAAGAGCGTGTCACATCCCTGCGCTGTGCCGATGAGAGCCAACTAGCTCGAAACGGCCGTCCACAGCTGGGATTGTGGCACGCTTGATTTGTAAACATATGCCTCACGTGCAGCCATGGAGCATTCGCTCATTTTTATATTTGTATCTGTACTTACTGGCTTTGCACTGCGGCCGCCAGAGGTGTTGCTAACACCCTGCAACATTGATGTCTTGCAGAGACACAGTGTTTGTGCCGACCCAAGAGCGTGTCACATCCCTGCGCTGTGCCGATGAGAGCCAACTAGCTCGAAACGGCCGTCCACAGCTGGGATTGTGGCACGCTTGATTTGTAAACATATGCCTCACGTGCAGCCATGGAGCATTCGCTCATTTTTATATTTGTATCTGTACTTACTGGCTTTGCACTGCGGCCGCCAGAGGTGTTGCTAACACCCTGCAACATTGATGTCTTGCAGAGACACAGTGTTTGTGCCGACCCAAGAGCGTGTCACATCCCTGCGCTGTGCCGATGAGAGCCAACTAGCTCGAAACGGCCGTCCACAGCTGGGATTGTGGCACGCTTGATTTGTAAACATATGCCTCACGTGCAGCCATGGAGCATTCGCTCATTTTTATATTTGTATCTGTACTTACTGGCTTTGCACTGCGGCCGCCAGAGGTGTTGCTAACACCCTGCAACATTGATGTCTTGCAGAGACACAGTGTTTGTGCCGACCCAAGAGCGTGTCACATCCCTGCGCTGTGCCGATGAGAGCCAACTAGCTCGAAACGGCCGTCCACAGCTGGGATTGTGGCACGCTTGATTTGTAAACATATGCCTCACGTGCAGCCATGGAGCATTCGCTCATTTTTATATTTGTATCTGTACTTACTGGCTTTGCACTGCGGCCGCCAGAGGTGTTGCTAACACCCTGCAACATTGATGTCTTGCAGAGACACAGTGTTTGTGCCGACCCAAGAGCGTGTCACATCCCTGCGCTGTGCCGATGAGAGCCAACTAGCTCGAAACGGCCGTCCACAGCTGGGATTGTGGCACGCTTGATTTGTAAACATATGCCTCACGTGCAGCCATGGAGCATTCGCTCATTTTTATATTTGTATCTGTACTTACTGGCTTTGCACTGCGGCCGCCAGAGGTGTTGCTAACACCCTGCAACATTGATGTCTTGCAGAGACACAGTGTTTGTGCCGACCCAAGAGCGTGTCACATCCCTGCGCTGTGCCGATGAGAGCCAACTAGCTCGAAACGGCCGTCCACAGCTGGGATTGTGGCACGCTTGATTTGTAAACATATGCCTCACGTGCAGCCATGGAGCATTCGCTCATTTTTATATTTGTATATGTACTTACTGGCTTTGCACTGCGGCCGCCAGAGGTGTTGCTAACACCCTGCAACATTGATGTCTTGCAGAGACACAGTGTTTGTGCCGACCCAAGAGCGTGTCACATCCCTGCGCTGTGCCGATGAGAGCCAACTAGCTCGAAACGGCCGTCCACAGCTGGGATTGTGGCACGCTTGATTTGTAAACATATGCCTCACGTGCAGCCATGGAGCATTCGCTCATTTTTATATTTGTATCTGTACTTACTGGCTTTGCACTGCGGCCGCACGAGGTGTTGCTAACACCCTGCAACATTGATGTCTTGCAGAGACACAGTGTTTGTGCCGACCCAAGAGCGTGTCACATCCCTGCGCTGTGCCGATGAGAGCCAACTAGCTCGAAACGGCCGTCCACAGCTGGGATTGTGGCACGCTTGATTTGTAAACATATGCCTCACGTGCAGCCATGGAGCATTCGCTCATTTTTACATTTGTATCTGTACTTACTGGCTTTGCACTGCGGCCGCCAGAGGTGTTGCTAACACCCTGCAACATTGATGTCTTGCAGAGACACAGTGTTTGTGCCGACCCAAGAGCGTGTCACATCCCTGCGCTGTGCCGATGAGAGCCAACTAGCTCGAAACGGCCGTCCACAGCTGGGATTGTGGCACGCTTGATTTGTAAACATATGCCTCACGTGCAGCCATGGAGCATTCGCTCATTTTTATATTTGTATCTGTACTTACTGGCTTTGCACTGCGGCCGCCAGAGGTGTTGCTAACACCCTGCAACATTGATGTCTTGCAGAGACACAGTGTTTGTGCCGACCCAAGAGCGTGTCACATCCCTGCGCTGTGCCGATGAGAGCCAACTAGCTCGAAACGGCCGTCCACAGCTGGGATTGTGGCACGCTTGATTTGTAAACATATGCCTCACGTGCAGCCATGGAGCATTCGCTCATTTTTATATTTGTATCTGTACTTACTGGCTTTGCACTGCGGCCGCCAGAGGTGTTGCTAACACCCTGCAACATTGATGTCTTGCAGAGACACAGTGTTTGTGCCGACCCAAGAGCGTGTCACATCCCTGCGCTGTGCCGATGAGAGCCAACTAGCTCGAAACGGCCGTCCACAGCTGGGATTGTGGCACGCTTGATTTGTAAACATATGCCTCACGTGCAGCCATGGAGCATTCGCTCATTTTTATATTTGTATCTGTACTTACTGGCTTTGCACTGCGGCCGCCAGAGGTGTTGCTAACACCCTGCAACATTGATGTCTTGCAGAGACACAGTGTTTGTGCCGACCCAAGAGCGTGTCACATCCCTGCGCTGTGCCGATGAGAGCCAACTAGCTCGAAACGGCCGTCCACAGCTGGGATTGCGGCACGCTTGATTTGTAAACATATGCCTCACGTGCAGCCATGGAGCATTCGCTCATTTTTATATTTGTATCTGTACTTACTGGCTTTGCACTGCGGCCGCCAGAGGTGTTGCTAACACCCTGCAACATTGATGTCTTGCAGAGACACAGTGTTTGTGCCGACCCAAGAGCGTGTCACATCCCTGCGCTGTGCCGATGAGAGCCAACTAGCTCGAAACGGCCGTCCACAGCTGGGATTGTGGCACGCTTGATTTGTAAACATATGCCTCACGTGCAGCCATGGAGCATTCGCTCATTTTTATATTTGTATCTATATATATATATATATATAAAATAATGAATAAGTGAGCCGGTGACGGAAGTTACATGAAAGGAAGTAAAACGGTTAGCAGTTTAATGCATTAGTTAACAGAAATAATTAACTACAGAAACAAATGATCGACGTTTAGGAGGAAGCTCCTCCTTCTTCAGGATAAAGGTAAATGACTTTGTGCTATGGCTTATGTAGATGAAACCTATACATAGCACAAAGTCATTGTGCATTGTGCTACTCGTTTTCGAAAGTTCAGCTATCCCGATTGCAAAAACGAATAACTGAACACGATCATTGTCTCTGACTAAAATAAACAAATATTTTACGCAAGCTTCTTTTTTTTTTTCTCTCTCTCTCTCCCTCTCCTTCTCTATTGTTGCTTCAATGTCGCGCGTCCAGAAATGCCAAACTCTCTTTGTTCCGCAGTCAGTCATTTCTTTGCTACGTTATCGTTGATCAATTAATACGACAGCCTTCCGCCGATGCCGACAGTAATTGCGCCACCGGGCTACTCAGGGCTTATAGTAGAGACAAGCCCGCCCATTAAAGGGAGACTTTTGTTTCAAAACGGACGAACAAAATCAGAACGGGCCACCCTTTCGTCCTGTTGCAACCTTGAGGGCGTTCTTTTTTTCTTGCTGTACACTAACAATGAGAGGGTTGTATCGGAAACGGCCACACCTAACTCGTTGACTCCTATTTTTTGTTTCACTACGCTGAAAATGAGCCGTGAGTGACCTACAAATTTGGGACCCCCCCCCCCCTTTTTTTTTTCTCTCAGTGTCACGTGACCGAGGGGTGTCAAGACGTACGAGTATATAAGGTTGGGTGACTGAAGCTGCTTCGATATTGAACTCGCACACCAGTTCGACAATAGACATGCAGGCTCTGGTGAGTTCCTTACATCACTTGCACATAATACCGTCTTAGTCGGTGTCGACCACTCGCCTTTCGGTGGGTGCCGCTCGCAAGTCGTTTGCCTCCATGGTAGTGCGAACTTTACGAAGCTTTTTGGAGAAATTTTGATACTGTAAGCCAGATGCTGAATGAATTGCTGACGCAATGACAGGGTCGCGCTCTTAATACAACACGGTGTCGTAACGTTGTCAAGATTGTCTTGCACTCTTTTTAGGTACGCGTTAAAGGTGGTGTCCGCGAGGGATTCGTAATTCTAAAATTAATGTGATATCCACTTGGAGAAGCCTTCCAAGAAGAGAATCCTAAAAAAAAGTTTCACAAAATTCGTTCGTTTTCTTTCTTTCTTTTTTTTTTTTTTTTTTCATCAAACGTCAAAAACATCGAATTCGAAACCAACTGCCTGCTTCCGTTTGAAACGGCCCTTCTCAGCTTCACCTCTTCCGGTGACGCAATTGGCATTTCCGGCGAGATTCCCAATCTGACAGCGTCACCAGGCTAGTTGCAATCCGATACCACCGAAAACATGAAAGCAGATGTTTGTAGCGACTGTTCTGCAGCAGATTGCTAGTCGGAAGACCGCATTTTGTGACGGACATCCTGCCTTCATAACCGACTTCAGTGACGTTGGTTCGCACACTGTTGCTTCAATTCAGCCGGGAGCGCGCAGCCGGTTGCGAAAATCCTTCATTTTCTAACGTTCGCGACTGTTTCAAAACGAAATATTCCGGTCACATGTACTTCAGGCCCCCACTATTTTGGTCGCACCTTCAGCTCAACTGTGTTTTTTGTCCGGACACCACCTTTGGCCGAGAGATCCGCAGGCCACGCGGAGGCATGCTGCTCGAAGGGGGATGTCTAGGGACGACTTCATAGGGAAATATGCCGATATTTTGCGCGGAAACCACTGGGGAAACACCCAGACAGCAAAACTCGTTGTGGAATTCCAACCCGCGTGACTTCCCAATCTTGGCATGGACAGCAGTTACCTTAGTCACTCAGCCAAAATGCTGGTCATTGTACTCCTCTAATGCGCCTCTAGTATGCACCCCAAGCCTTACAAACTCATCAAGGGTACCAAGTGTCCATTCGGATTCTGGATTGCCCCACACTCGAGCGTGGGGAATTGAGCGTAAATAAGTGCCACAATTCTGGTTCTCGCATATAATTGGTATCAAGAACCAGCTGTGTCACGGCGTGGACAGTTCTCTGTCTTCACTTCAAGACTGCATGTACAAAGAATCCGAACCCTAGTTGGCTCTAGTATCCAAGGTTTCCCATGAGTTTCCTGATAGACATTCTAGGGATGTGCACAATTTCCTCAGACTGGTATTTACGTCAATTTTTGCGACTGACAAAGGTAAATAACCGTTTCGATGTGCTCGAGAAACAAGATCTAAAAAAACAACCTTGATATTGATGGTGATAGGGATATTGGCGAAAAAAATAAGAGGCAGAGATTTTTAAAAAAAAAGTTATTTTGGTGATGATGATTGGTTGTTTCACCGCTGCATCGCCAGAGCTGATACTCTGTGCGTGCTGGCCATGTCACGTCGAGACTGGGAGGTACCCGGGTTCGAATCCCGGTGCCGGCTGTGCTGTCTGTGGTTTTTCCTGGGTTTTCCTCAGACGCTTTCAGACATATGTCGGCACAGTTCCCTTAGAAGTCGGCCCAGGACGCATATTCCCCCAGGGCGTCAGTCGTGACGTTGCCCACCTACGTGAGGCCGACAACGGCAAGCCCCATCATCACCACCACCACCACCACGTGAGGCCGACAACGGCGAGCTCTTTCATTAGAACTACCACCACCACCACCTACCCATTGCTCGAATATCCTCAATAGTTATACACAAAGCTAACCAAATATCCAAGTTAAAGTACCTTTAAAACTGTGAGTTCTCGCTTGCGAGGCGGCATGCCACGTAACATTGGGGAACAACACTCTGACTCGATACAGCCTGAGCATTCTACGAGGGTTACCAGTGGACACATGAAGATGAACTTTTGCAACGCTAACCCCGGTGGTTCTCCGAGAAATGTCAGTGAGAAAGAGAGAGAGAGAAAAAAAAACAAATTTCATAACTTTTTCTTAAACTGCATGCATTCAACCCCGACAACTTGCACACAGTAATGGTGAATTGTACAAAAGCAATAACAAAGAACAAAGGCTATGTTTTATGAGGACCACCAGATCGCGATCGTAGTTTGAGCTAAAACGCACTGTACGCTCTTTCCTTTAGCTTCATGATTGACAGCAATGTATAACACACACATGTACTTGATAGTGCAAGTGTTTGCATGGTATTTTTGTTTCTACTCACTGAGGCTTTCACGTTTATCCCTGTTTTCAGACCGTTGTCGCCTTCCTCGGCCTCGTCGCCGCTGCCATGGCCGGCTATGCTGCAGTGGCCCCAGTTGCTGTGGCTGCCTACGGCCATGTTGCTCCCGCCTACGGCTATGGTCACGGTCATGGCTACGGCCATGGCTATGCCGCCCCAGTTGCATCCGTCCATGTCTCCAAGACGGTCCACGCTGCTCCAGCTTACGGGTACGGCCACGGTTATGGTTACGGAGCTCGTGCTTACGGCTATGGCCACGGCTACGGTGGTTACGGACTGGGATACGGTGCAGGCTATGGCTATGGTCTTGGCCATGGAGGTTATGGGTACGGTGGTCTTGGCTACGGCCACGGCTACGGCCATGGCTATGGTCACGGCTACGGTTACTACGGTTGAGGATCCTGTCGTGTCACCAATTGATGATCAGGTATGGACTAAACATTAGTTCATTTTAAAATATTTTCTGTGTACTATTTTGTATGCTTGTTTCAGGCACACTCTCAAAAAGGACCGCCGAGTGGAAGATGGGACGTTGACCGGAGAAATAAAGATAATTTATTTGTTATTTCACTCGTACCGAGGAAATCTTTGCACCTGGGACACACTGGCAGGATGCAGCCCTCCGTGGTTGACATAGAGCGATATGTATGTACGGAAAGAAAATATTTAACTTGAAAATTGTATGTACCGCAGAACAGGTGTCAAGTGGCGGAGATATATCCTCCTCAGACCTGCGAGGAAAGATTTTCAGTGAAATCACTTTATTATTGCTCAAAGTATCGAACACAATGAGGTAAAAAAAAAATAAAAAATAGAGAACGATATATCAAATTGCAAGGAAGAACTGCGTGGTACCCGATTCGGTACTACAGGTCTTGGAGGTTATGAAAGTCGAAAAGGCGACTGCGATTTAGAAGGCACAGAAACACGTCCCATTTCACGCAGCGAACCCTGGTTTTCCCTTGAAGGAGTTTGACAATGGCCCCAAAGAGTTCGTTCTCTGCTGAACATGAAAGAACTGTTGTTCTGAGACTGGAACAACATAGAAGGGACAAATACATACAAAGCCTCAATTCATCGTTAAGCCCGTTCTCTGTTTGACTCTCCATCCAGTGTTCTGGCCCGTATAAATGTCGAAGTCTAGCATGCAAGGCTTTGTGGTGTAGCGAGAATGAAATTCTTCAGCTCCACCGGGTTCGGTTTGGTTAAGAGATATTGTTGAGCTATGTATGCGGGACAGCACTGTCCTCCAAACGGAATCATTTATTCTTCCAACTAGAAGTTGTGGGGTCTTAGAAGCTTCAAATAGATTGACCAGCGGCGTGCCTGAGTGGGTTAAGTCGTCCGGCTCGTTGGATGGTAGCCAAGGTCCTGCTGAAGGTGGTGGGAAGTGGTGGGTTCGAATGCTACCAGCGGCTGTGCTCTCTGAGGTTTTCCCTGTGTTTCCCGAAGGCTTTCCGGACGAATGTCGGCACAGTTCCCCTTGAAGTCGGCCTAGGACGCATACTAACCCCCTCTTCCTCCTGATTTCCTCCCTCCATCTGTCCCCATGTGTACGCCGCTCATAGCCACAGTTGCTTCGCGGCGCTAACACGGAATCGAGAAAAAATTTTAATAAATTCATCGGAACGAATTTAAAACAGGCTGAGTGTGGTACAGCTTGTTCTGTTTTTGTTCTTCTGAGAGACCAGGGATGCCTACAAAGTGGAGTGCGTTTCTTAATTCAAAGATCCTATCTCTTGCTTTTTTTATTATTATTATTATTTTTGTGTTAGCACCGCGAAGCAACTGTGGCTATGAGCGGCGTACAGACGTGGACAGATGGAGAGAGGGCTGCAGGAAGGAGTGGGGGACAGGGGGTTAGTGTGCGTCCTGGGCAGACTTCAGGGGAGCTGTGCCGACATTCGTCTGGAAAGTCTTCTGAAAACCCAGAGAAAACCTCAGACAGCAAAGCCGGTGACAGGATTCGAACCCGTGTCACCTCCCAGTCCCGGCGTGGAAAGCGCCTATCTCCTGTCATGCAGTCATTGGCCAGGGGAATGACAGCGCCCGAGACAAGTATACGTGCGTGCTCTTTGGGGACCATCAAGTTCATGCGCTTACTTCATGGGTCATATCTTTTTCAGTAAAGTGTGCTACAGATTGCAGCTGGTGCCGCCTCCTGTGGCTTGGAATATTCGGTTCAAAGTCGCTGGTATCGGTGTTTCAGTCAGCAACAGGCCAACAACAGCACATGAAAATGTGAAGTTTTGTCTCCAGATTCAGACATATCGCTGCATTGAGATGAATCCCTTCGACCGTAAAATCTTCTCTGAAAATGTGAAAATCACGAGCACTGAAACATGCACATCGGCATAACAACGGACAAGTGACCCGAAGTACCCGATTGTGTGCCGAAAGGAAAAGTCGGCTGCCAGAAAGAAGATAAAAGTCGCATCCGACTTCTGGGGCAGTAGAACAAACTCAGATGGATTCACTAGTGGCCGTAGGCCCGTAGGTTCACAAAGTCTACAATTACTCAGAAATGCACATTTTGGCCGTAAGAGAAGATGCGATGGCTCCCTCCTTTGGCAGGAGTGGAAACCAATCCATACCCGATCGGGTACTGCCGGTTTTGCAGCCCGAAGTTACACCTGAACGTTTTTTGTTCGGCTTTTTCGGAAATGCCCAAATGGGTACTCAGGGAACGAGGGGGATATGACACACAAACACCTAAAAATGCGACGCGAAGCGCGAACTAAAAAGGCGAAGATTAACCCGAGTAGCTTGTGCAAGAGCACTGCAAAGTATACCTTTCGCACTGCTTATGCGCTTTATTTTGTGTTTGTGTTGTGTTGTGTTGCTAGACGCTTTTGTGCGGGACAGGGGGGAGGAGCAAAAGTTCCCACCAAACAGGTACGGAATACGAAATGTTAACTAGGAATACCCCGTTATTCTGCACACATAACTTGTATATATCGCTGTGCTGAGTTTTGCTCTTGAGCCTGTCAAACCACCCGAAAAGACATTACTTTAAGGTGGGGTAAATGAGGCACTGTATTTGGCACCGGCTGTCTCTAGCTGTACCTGGAATAGTTGGTTTCAGACCTACACAAGATAACTAGACCTACATACGACCTACACAAGATCGTATAACTGTAGGTAATTGTGAGAGCAAAATTTATCATTGGCACCAGAGATAATAGTGAGTTTTAGTGGATCGTACGCTATCGCCTTTGCGTACGTAAGGAATAGCGTTGGTGGTTATGCGCACGCGCAAAACATAAAGAGAGCTTCGCGCACTGCGCAGAACCACTACGCTATCCCCTACGTACGCAAAGGCGATAGCGTACGATACACTAAAACTCTCTAGAGAGGTTTAGTGCATCGTACGCTATCGCCTTTGCGTACGGAAGGGATAGCGTTGTTGGTTCTGCGCATGCCCACAACTGAAAGAGACCTTGGCGCAGTGCGCAGAACCCCCAACGCCACCCCTTCCGTACGCAAAGGCGATATCGCACGATGCACTAAAAATCACAATTAGAGTGTTTCCAATAAAAAAAAAAATGCTAATTCGATGTTCATCTGTTGATGATAAAGTTATGTGATTATCTATTTGAAATCATCACTCAATTGGTTAGAGTTCCAACTTGAAAAATGCAATAGAAAAATATGAGAGAGAGGAAGCTGATTTCATGGACATTATGATTACCACTGGCCTGCTACATTAATATGACTCGTAAAAAAATATGTAACTGTTCTTTCCTAATTAGGCACGGATGACACATGGAGAGGCTTCTAGAGGCTTGTAAACTTCGGCTTTTGATCTGAAAGACTTCACTGCTTGATCGTTGGTGATGCTTAAGTTTTGTGCTCGTCTTAATTATTCGTTCAGCGTCTGCAATTTAGGTTGCTCCAGTGTTAGCTTAACAACAGTTACAGTATTATAGGATAACACCCTGTAGTTTGCTGGTTCTTCGCTTAGTGTCACTGTCAGCCTAGTCTGGGCGAAGTCAGAGCCGTATTTAAAATGGAGTCTGGCCTAAAGCTCCACCCACATTTTCAGCTTTCTGACCAATGAAGTCTTAAAATATGGGGCACTATCAATCAACCTATCCTCACTATTTGTCCCCCTATCCAACATGGGCAGCGCCATTTTAGGTGGCAAGTGAATTGGATTGGATTGAAATGGATACCTCTTGCGATATGCAAAATTAGTGGATTAATTCAGTAATTAAATTCGTACAGCACAGTGTCATTTTTGTTAAGATTTCGTTGTGATCGCCATGTTTACTAGGCCTAACACCGACGACGAAACGTATTATTTTCGGTTAGATATCTATAGCGGAGCATCAGTTGAAACTGATTTTCGAGAAACGTATATGAGTATGTACATCTGCAGCGTAAAATCAGAATAGTCCGTGAAAATTTTTTGCCACAAAGTTCACGCTTCACTTTGCTTGTTTTCGTCGCCATGTTGGGTGGCAGTAAGGTGTCATGGCAATCCTCGTGGTTAAAAGCAAACCAATCAGAGGCCACGAACTGTGATTGACAGGTCGAGCCTCTTTTTGGAGGCTCCTCCCAATGGCCAGACTCCGTTTCAGTATACGGCTCTGGGTGAAGTGGGGCACTATTTTCGCCAGAGAAAGGAAGAGCACCCCAATAATTAAGTTTGTGAATTTTCGTCTCGAAATGTGAAATTTGTGTTTTCCCGTGACCAAACAAAAATACAATTTTTTAGCTGTGTCTTTTATTTATTTATTTATTTATTTTATTTGGTGGCAACTCGAAGGTCATGCCGCAGAGGGCGAGATGGCCGGTTCGAATCCTACCAACGGCTGTGCTGTGTGAGGTTCGCACTGGGTCTTCTGGCAGATTTTCTACAAGCATCACGGCACGGCACAGTTCCGCTTGAAGGCGGCCCAGGACGCATGGCAACACCCCTGTATCGCACTCCTTCCTGCTGTCCTCTCTCCATCTGCATCTGTCCACGACCGTACGCCGCTCATAGCCACAGTTGCTTCGCGGCGCTAACACGGAATTTAAAAAATCGAAATACGCATTTTCCGCTTCAAACTGAATCCTTCCATCCCTGCTTATCACTGATCGCGTTATCCTCTAGCTTGGACAGCTGCTCGTAAGGTGGGGTTATCTCTTTCCGCGACATTCATACTTTCAGTCGACCTTTGAACAATCTCCTTTCTTTCGACATTTTTATATCTTCTATTGACTTCTCAGCGTTTGCAGTTTGAAGGTTTGTTGATTGTTTTACAGTTTCAAACTACTCGCATATACTTTACACGTGAAGGGGGCTTCTGAACGCTGTGCCTCACCAAAGTTGTTGAAGTAGAGAAACATCCACACGAGGCATCGGTCATTTTGAAGTAGATTGTCCAACTATTTGTTTTCCCCATGTCTGCCTTCATCGTAGTCTACCGTATTGGGAAGTGTGGGAAAAAACTAATCTTTGAGGATTTCAACTTGCGCGCCGTTCCGCAGAGCCGCCTGGTTTTGCCGTGCGACATCTCGCGTGCGTTCTAAAGTGCGTGTGTTTCGTATGGCGCTTCATAGATGGCGGCATAAGCACAAGAGTTCATTTTTCAAGATTGTTGTGAATTTCCAAGCCGTGGCACTTGAGTTCGATATAATGCAGGTTTACAGACAAAAGCTGCTGGTAAAATTGCCTTGACAACAAGTGCTATGATCACGAAAACCATTACGGTGCCCACCGTCACCGTGACAGTGCAAGACACAACATGAACGAGCTTTCACCAGAGGCTCTGTGGAGATACTTCATCCTCTCTGGTTCTGGCCAGTTCTATGCTTTGAGAAAATAATGCATCTTGATTTTTCAGTGACAACGGCCCACGTTTTATACAAAACTAACTGTTACAGAGGACTTGACACACTACAAGTTTTAAATAATTAGGAACTTTGGCAGTGAAGTGAAAACTGAATGTACGTCGGATGTTTCGTGCTTTTGCGAACCCGAAACCTAGAAATGGAGTGGATGACCACATACAAAACTGAAA
The DNA here is from genome assembly GCF_037126465.1 of Ornithodoros turicata. Classification (NCBI taxonomy): domain Eukaryota; kingdom Metazoa; phylum Arthropoda; class Arachnida; order Ixodida; family Argasidae; genus Ornithodoros; species Ornithodoros turicata. The sequence goes on along the minus strand of NC_088204.1, from coordinate 63,131,258 downwards.
GCTGCAAACGACGGAGAAGACCAAGAGCAAGAGCGACTTCATTTTTCTTTTTCAAACAAAGGTCAACGTATTTGCCTGTAATATTTCTAGATTCTTTCGGAGAAGTTCCCAGAGGAAGTTCGCGCAGCAGACGTAAAACCACATTTCCGCTACGTCTAAGGAAGTGACGTCTTTTCTGCTCTCCCTCTATATTTTTCAACGCCCCTTCGTTGAATCGCGATGTCGGCTGGGTTGCAGTGCGACGGGTGCCTGGAATATGTAATTTATTTGTACTAATGCCTAACTTAAATGGTTCTCGTGCACTGCCGTTGCGTTTCTAAGTTACTTGTTTGTGTTTTTGTGTTTTGTGACTAATTTCAAGAGACTGCAATGAGCGTCACAACGGTGCAAAGAGGCGCAGTGGAGCCTCTTCCGATATCTGGTAAGGCTTACTTGCTTGTTTTTGTCACATGATTTTCGCTTACTCAATACGTTCACCGAAGTCGAAATTAGAGGTTCTCTGCGTCGTTCTGTGGTCCACCTCGCAGCAGGGGGGCGTTGTGCTGGTGCCAAGTTTCCAAAATTAATTCCGCCCAAACGTGTCGCCGATATCGAAGCGATGACCGATTAGATTTTTCCTTGTTTGTGACGGTTCAGCAGGTCGGGATTTGACGAAATTATTCGTCCTCGATTAATATGCGACGTTTTTCGTATGGTTAGTGGTGTACCAATTTCCTGTTCGCGTGCTGTATCGCAGTGTTTTGAAGTATTTTTTCTCTTTGAAATTCTGAACTAGAAATGGCTTTGCAGGCGATTTGCGTTTAATCTTGTTACGTAAAATGGACTAAGTCACGCTAGCAGTCACGTCACTTAATTTGTTTGAGAATGCAACATCCTGTTGCTCTGAGTCATTGATGGTGTGGTATATAAACAGACACAGCGGAGTCTTTGCGCGTATTGGGCCTGATTTATGGGTTTGTTTTCTTATGCGAGGTATTATCCGTAAATCCTCAACACTCATAAGCATGTCGTACGCAGCTTGATATGTGCAGGCACGAATAGCTTGGTTAGATACAGCTATCGGCTGTTCTTGCACCTAATTTTATAGTGTAAAGTTTGGGTTAGAAGATCTTCGATCCTTGCAATGCCTCACAGGTTTACTTTCGATACAGCCACTGACAACGACAGACTATGTGTATCATTTTGAGGTCTCTAACCTAATGGAGCCACCTCACTAAGACAGCCTTTTATATATAGTGGAGGGTTCTTCTTGCGTCACAAGATATGCTTCAGACATGTATTTGTCAGCTGCGTGACATTTGACACAAGAAATGAAAATCATCTTCATACCGGAACGGCTTTTCGGAGGACCAAAAGATATTTGGAATATCACGATGCAAAACGTTTCCCGTGAGCTGCCCTGAAGCAAAGCTTACCAAGTTGAAAAAAAGGGTAATGGCTTTTTCATGCTTCTTGAGCTATCTTTTAAATTATGGATTCACAGATCAATGAATCGCGTATAATTCAATTAGAGACATGCTGCTCGCAGAGCAAAATAATGCTGTTGTTGACTTTCTTTGTACATTCTTTCTTCCAACGCAACATTATATACTGAGGATTGTGAGCTTGTGCAATTTGGATGCAATTTTCATCAGACCATTGTTTCGTTCACTGGAGAATCTGACGTTGTCGTGTCATATCTCCGTTCCAAAGATACCGCATACTCACCCGTAGCAGGCACTGCCAGCCCCAGGATGTTGGAAGAGTAGGTCAGTCAAGCAGCAAAACAGTTCAAGGCGAGGCGTTTCGCAGCAAATCTGGATCTAGTTAGAACACTTTATTTTGATGATGATGATTGGGGTTGACTCTTCTATGATTGTAGGGTGTGATATAATTTCACAGTGATAAATGTGCTCGGATGAGCACTCAGGCAGTGCGGGGTATAGATGCCCTGTATACAGTAGTTTACTTCATTGCATTTCCAGAATACGGGCGATAGTAATGCGATTTCCAAAAATAAGATCCCATATTTATATTCGAATTAAAATTAATGAAGATGGATGCCTAAGAGTTAAAGCACTGCAGCAAGGAGAAAACATGCAACATGTGTTAAAACACATTTTGCATTCTTAAACTATGTCAATTTTGTTTATCTGATAACTCATGAAAACTAACACTTGCAGCTAAACAAACACCCAACATCACTGGCTGAGCCTCGTTGCACATGCATGTCTCGCCAGTCTTGCATGAATGCCAACTTCGTCACGCTTATTCTGCTACATTTTTAAAATTTCTAGGTATAATATCAAACGAATAATTAATTAATAATCATTAATTTATGTATTTTTAATTAATAATTTTTAAATTCCGAGGTGATTCCATGGCAGTTGAAGATAGTGTGCAACAGAGTTCAGTTTTACTCAATCTACAACAAAAAAAATATATTAATATTTTAATAATATTATATAATTATATTAATAATTACATAATTATAATAATAATAATACCCTGAACATCCTGTGGCACTGTCCCCACCACAGAATTCCTGCAGGTGATCAGAAACAGACTTGTAGACATGATTGACACTTTTGCTTTTTGGGATGTATCTTGTGATGCCGCAATGGCATTATTGTTGTAGCTCAACTATTGGTGAGTGCCACTATGAACCAATGAACGACAATTGCTCATGTTTTCTTAATTCTATCATTAAACAGGAAGAAATGCATTATTAAATCACACTATTAAATATGTTGTTGCAATTAATAAATCCAATTAATGTTAAAAACAATTACAACAAAACTGTAAACATGAAGGAGTTCACTGTGTGAAGGCCTGTCCCACATTTCTTGATGTGTGGCAGAGCTTTGGATATCTAGTTGGTGTTACTAAAACAATTTGCTTAAAAATAGTGCTGCTGCATTTCCGCATTTGAAACAAACTGTGAAAGAAAACGAGAATAAATCTGATTTAAAAAACACGTGCTTTTACATTTTTGAAACCAGTACTTCTTGAGATTGAGATTGTTATGTTCATTCCTTTTCTTCACTCTCAGGGTTTTAAGTAATGGTGCTAACATCAATAATGCATACATTACTGATGAATCAGTCATGTATCTTGCTCTTTTTATAAATTCAATATGGTGTGGGCCTGCATGGATCAAAAGGTTTCGAAGCCACTGCCAGAAATGCAAAGAAAAAAATGCTTTGTCCATTTGTTGTTACACATGCCAGCTATGTCTTTTCTTAATCACTAATGTGTTCTCAAAGATTACAAACGTGTGTACCGGAAAGGGACAATTGTGCTTTGTTTTCTGCGTTTGGATGCGAGGCATGTGCGCCTCTGAACAATGGGTAGACAACTATGTGGTCGTTCAGCCTTTCATGCAGCACTTAGCAATTTGCATTGCATTAAACAGCCGTTGCTCTCCCATAGGGGACTGTGTGAAATGTGACTCGTTTGTAAGCGGTCTGTTTACATTGGAAACGGAATTCACTTTTCCAAATTAACTTTTGTCGCGTGTGTCTGCCCTTCAGCTTACAACACGTTATATCATCCAGGGTTTTCTCCAGCACCCTCCCCCCCCCCCCCCCATTTCCCCCCAAAATCTATCAACGCCCTAAAACACCTAAACACCTGCCAGAAATGCAAAATGCAAATACAGACCCTAAAACAGCAGTTATGGATGTCCCCTGCTCTATGCCTCCCCCCCCCCCCCCCGCATCCCTAAACCCCACACAATAAAAATTCTGGGAGCATCCCTGATTTCATCTTTGCAGGAGCCACCATCTCCATACTACTCTTCTCTAATTCTAATCTAATCTAATCATCTTTGATAATAAGCGTGAAAGTCATTCCTACTGGTTAATGCATCACGCTTCATTATTTTCAATGAAACTATTACATGTGCAAACACTAAGGGCTTTTGATGTTCTCGGGCACTTAAATGAGGTTTTATTACTGTCGATCCCTTTCACCTGTCAGTCCATGCGCCATGAATGAATAGACAACAAAAGATTGTACAAATATGCTTCGTAGGAACCTGCTCATAGGAAAAACAAAGGACAAATGAAGAAATTAAATATGCTTGCTTGCTTGTTAGGGGTTCTCGTGTGGCCCCGACGACTAATTACGAAGCATCTTACGAATTTGTCACACGAGCAACTTCCTGACTCCGACAGGTCCGGTTATTTCCGGAGAGTGAAAAACCCCAAAACACAATGAATGTCAATTCATTATATACTGTAGTAGTGTGACGTAACTGATACTCCGCCCTTCTTCCTCCCCACTTCGATTGTTCTCTCCTCCTTTGGCGAGAGGGAGAGTGAGGTCCCCTTCCCCTGATTGTGAGAGGAGGGGACACGCAGAGGGGAGCCACGCTTGTTGAAATGTCCGAAACGTCGCCGCGCGTTCAGACCGTGCTGGCGGCGTCGGCCGTGAATTCTGTGGTGTACGTGCGTTGTCACCGTTTGTCACAGTCATCCGCTGCCCATGCATTTCCTGGAGCTCGTCGGTGAATGTGAGTGATTACGAAGGCTCTTCTTATGCGCATGCGCGGTCGATAATAAAAGGGGGGGGGGGGGTACAGTCGATGCACGACGGGTCGTGATTCATCGGCCGGGGGTTTCGTGTGTTTGAGTCGTGTGCGGTGCGTGACACACGACGACTGGCTTTTTGTTTTGGCTCATTTCTTTTCCCGTATGCCTCTATTCAGTGAATCGTGTTGGATCGCGAACTCCTGTTCTCGGCGTTATTTAAATGCGTGATCCGCGGTGATTCGTTAATCGCCTCGATTCTGTGATACGGAAGGCTCCAATCGTGCTATAGACGAAGCTCGACGTTCATTTGAAATTCTAATTGTTGTCGTAAAATTCAGTCGTCCCATCTGATGCTTAAATGTTTCGGAACAGTTTGAAATTTCGAACCGATAGTAGCACTCGCCTCATTTGTGCTTCGGGGGGGAGCTCAGCATTGATAAGGATTATACCACGAGGGTGGACTATACCCAGAGCGCCGAACTGAACCGTAATTACTAGCGTCACCTTGGAGCTGAACCGCTACCGAACCGATCTAAAAACTTCGGTTTCCGGTTCAGGTTCTGGTGGGTGTGTAATGGGGGATGATGTGGCGATTCGAGCGGCCTGCCTGTCTAAATTGGCGGCACGTTGCGGATGAAAGGGGGGTCCTGTTGGTCGAAAAACAAATAAATGCATAAAAAAACGTAACTAAGAGGTCTTGTATCATTTTAGTGGCTACCTCTACTTTTGTAGCATATTAGAACCTCGAACCGGTTCCGAACCGGTTTACAGCGTCTGAACCGGTTAATTGAACCGATATATGTGAACTGCGGAACTGAACCTTTATGGCCGAACCCGAAACAAACCGAAAAACGTTTCGGTTCGACGCTCAGGGACTGACAATATAATCTATTTCGTGTAAGAACTGCTGTACTCTAGACCTGTACACAGAACGTGCTACACGATTATTATTCCACCACGTCAGTCTAAGAGTAATTAGGTATGCATCATCCCCCGACTTGTGTTTGCTAACATCCTCAGTAGGCGTCGCGTGGAGTGGGATGTTCCACTAAGAGGTCACTGAATCAGTGGAACATTCAAGGAAATCCACTTGGATGGTTATCGCTTGCGTAAGGTACACCATTTTCCCGTGGGACCACTTCGGTTGACCCCCGTGCCATCTGTAGCCGCTTCGATATCTCATCAGCGGGCAGGATCTTAACTTTCTCTCCGCTCGTTTTTCTCTCAAGGGAGCAAATATTCACACGCGCAACCCCCCGCGAATATTCTGGTAGAAGAAAACAGAACAAATTGTTCAGTGGGCATAAGTTCTATCGCGTATTCCTTTCAGCATTCGCACGGTAGCGTACTGGCCACTTAGCTGACGACATCTGCGTCTGATCCTGTCGTCTGAATGCTGCTGGAATATGGGATGGCTATGTCGCAGGACATTTCCCACAGTTAGCAGTCCACGAAAGACACGACGTTGTTCGCTTACGTTGCAGCAGAAAGCTATGTGTTTCGCATCTTCCGCTGGAGTATTCTGATGAATGTTGTTCGTGGGAGAATACATGGATCATCTTTGCGAAGAAACATCGGGCCTCGTTTCTATATGGGCAGATTTCTGAGTTGGTATAGCGTGTACTCATCAAGACCGCGGGTGGCAATGTGGGGGACATAAACATTGCTTCCAGCACCGTGTGTCAGAGATTTCCGGTGCATGTCATACGTGCAACGAACCTTTGTGTAAATATACTCCCATTACTATATTTTTTTATCATAAGTTATCTCCAGTATCACTCAAATCACTGGGCGGTGTTGGGGTCGAGTCCCTTCGCCGGTTATGTTGCATCTGAGCCACCATGGGTTCGCAAGCTGACTCATCACAAGGATGTGGAGCAGCTTCCCCTGAAGTGAGCCTTTGACTTGTACTATTAACTATTTCCATAAAGATAAATTTTTGCAAAAACAAAAAAGCAAAATGAACTATTTTCTGTCCTCCTCTTTTATTTTTTTCGTGATGTCGTGCGATCGTTTTCCTGGAGAAGCTCCCACCCTCAACACCTCTTCCTGTGTTACTCACCGAAGGCTTCCGACACATCCTCAAAGTCCTGTTAACCTTCTGCCCTGTTCTCATCGCACGTGTGCGAGCGAGACATGTGCGCCCTGTTCTACTACATTGAAGAAGAAGAAACAAAAAGAAGTACGTTTCCTATTTTTTCTTTGTGGTACTTTCCCATGCCCCATTCCCCTGTGCCTCCTTGGGTCACTCGGGTGACAATGGCCTCGCCAACCAGCTTCTTTTATCTTTACGTTTCGAGTACAGCGTTTCTCTATCATTTATCAGCACCTGCTCCCAACGTCCGGTCGCATCGGATGCCATCACGGAGGCCATTGTTCCTTTTCGTGTTTTTTAATACGTACCCGTTTTTTGCCCGAACGTGGCAGATGCTGCTGAAGCCTCCACTTTGAGCGTGAAAACGACCACCGTTGAATTTCAGAAGTAGTGTGTTCCCTAATGTGTAATTCGAATGCTTTAAAAGTACTTATGCGAATTTCGCGATCGTCGTTTTTCAGCTAATGAGAAAACTGATGTTCTGAGGCTGGAACAACATAGAAGAACAATCACATACAAAGCCTCAAATTGCCTAAGAAATTAACTGGGTGGTAGAGCCCTGGACCGGCAATCCAGAAGATGTGGGTTCGATCCCTACAGCTGGCTAACCTTTTCAGTGACTTCCATCTTTTATCGTTAATTTTTTTTAGCTAAGCGTCGCAAATGGGGAAAAGTGCAGAAAATTTGATTTCTATGGAACGAGTTTCATTAAAGTCGACCTGACCCTCTAAGTGCACTTTATTGCAGCACTTTAGTACACATTTAGCAGACTTCGCAACACATTTACGCTACTTGTCATCGATAATTATTGGACCCCGGACAATTGTTCACCGAACATTTGCTCATCTCCCCGAAGGCTCAGGGCAGACAATATTCACCAACCGTACTATACAAATTTTATGTTGTCGCTTTATGTGTCTACTATACAAATTTTATGTTGTCGCTTTATCTGTCATGTTTCGTGGCATATATAGCGGCGCGATTATTTCAAATGTATTCCGTTATTGAAAATGAATGAAATACTCAACTCGCAAAATCTAAGTACGAATGTCTTGTTTCTTGAAGCTCCATAACTTAAAAACCCGAGACTAGGGGACAAAAAAAACGACAAACACAGACAAGGTCTCTCTCTCGAAGCTCGTTTCAGTTCGCTCCTATGTGATTAGCTCTCTTAAATACAGTTGTCATCTTTTATTGTTTAACATACGCACGCTAAAGATTTGTTTGTTTGTTTCTATGCGTATCAGGTATACTTCACCTGGGTGGTTGAATCCGAGAAAGGTCATTTTGTCCGCGTCTCCAAGTGCATGTCTCCAGGAGACCACCTAGTTTGTGTATGCGAGGTTCAATTCTTCCCTACGGATTAAGAACACTGGAAGGTTTCTGCCCCGTTTCTTGTGAAAGGCGAGCGCCTTGGAAAATTTTGGGTCCAATACCTCGAAAAGAAAGAAAAGCGAGCCGTGATCATACCTACAAAAGTTGAAAGTAACTGAAATCATCTGAGATTCAGACAACGTTGCTTATGGAAAGGGGAAAACCGAAGTTTCGTTTCGACTGTTATGGGTATGTCGAAAGGTCGCTAAAAATGACTGTATTCGATGGCAGTGCAAGTTCCAAAGAAGCAGAAGCTGCAAGGGAGCCTCCACGAAGGAATGAAACTTCGTGTGGGTTCTAGTGTATTTCATAATGAGGGTGAGCAATTGTCCGACTTCAGCGCTTCATTGGTGAGGAATTGTCCGCGCCCCGATTCTGAGTGGGCGTCGCGCCTACAATTTCCGACACCCAGGCGAAGCTTGAAAATTTCATATATAAGGTCAATGGTACTACCGCATGGAACATGCACGGAGAAATCAAGGACCTTCGAGTTATTCTCTGAACGTCCTACCGAGCGAATGAAGACCATGAAATTCGCTACTCTTACAGAAGGGGCCTCGAGTAATGTCACTCGCGAAAGCAAATCGAGATGAAGGCGATGGAAGTCGATTGATTCGGAATTCATCCACGCGAATGTTCCCCCTGAAATATTTCTACGCGTGGATTATGGTTGGAACCTGGAGGATCAGTACCCATCTCCTTGCGGTTGAGAACCCCCCTGCCTAAATTGATGCAACGGCACCGGAAGTCACGGTCGGCGACACAAAGTGCTCCACACAATTTTATTTTAATAATGATGATGATTGGGTTACCACAAAAGTGCGTGTCATTATTGAAAAATTTGTGCGGGAGAAACTGTGAAAGAAATATTGTACCGATGTTTACGTTACTTCAAAACTATAATCTAGCCCACATGCACGCGAGGCTTAGCAGCTTGTGTAGGCCATTGGAAATGTGGTCAGCGTATTTATTTTTCACGGCGAAGAACTGGATGAAAAGGCTGTTTTGTGCATGTGTGAAATGTGTCGTCCAACGAGTAGTTTAACTTTATCACAACGCACGCTGGACTCGAACTTGGGATGCTCATATTACTCATCCAGAATCCGTGTCCATATCCTTGTGCGGACGTCGGCCTCTAAACGTGAACCCGATGCCGGATCCTTTTCCTTTGATTCTTCTTCTGCTCAATTCCAGATGATTCCCGGCGTTGTGCTTGCATACGAGTTGTCGGCTCCTCCTTTTAGGGAGGCGCGTCCGTCGTTGATGGAAGCAGAGATAGTGCGACAGCTGGGCCGGAAGAGAATCGACCTCTGGCGGCACGCGACAGGACACACCGGAAGCAATTATAAATGGGGGCCGCATATGTTCATCCCTGCACGTTTACTCGTCGTATCACCTATCTGTTGGGGAATGGGTGTAGTTTCAGCGTGTTTACCATATTATACGACTGTCCGAAGAGACTCCCTCGCTACCGGTGTAGCGCGACGTACCAGAGAGCGCGCACATTGTCTGAATGCAGACGACGTATTTTGATAGGTCTGCTGTTCAACTTGCAGGTGTCTACCGGACGTGACGTCATTACCATTGATTTGGAATGGATTTGCGCGGCAGATGTTTAATTTCGACGCTGACCCACTTAGTAAATTAATCTTGAACGAGTACGAGGCAGATTGGAAGCTACGCGTGCAGAATGCTAGGTTTAAGTGAACCAAATAATAAATGAGAAGGCGAGAGACTTCCTGCGACTGAAACAGAATGACTATTTTCCATTTCTTCACACATTCCTGTGTATTAACTGTGAACCACTTCGAACTGAAACAAGATGTCCTGATTGGCAGATTCCTTAGGAATCCTCCTGGAAGCCACAATAATCGCTCTGGGCTCACATCAGCCAACCGACTTATTTTCCATATCGCTGTCTTTAACATTCATCAGGCTCCGTCAACGGCTAGGGTGTACGTTGCGTGAAAAGCAGAAGTAAATCCGGGTACTACAGCAGCTGGGAAAACAGTGCGTTGGATGCTTATGGTGTTGCCACACTCTCTCCCCCGGGACTTGTGCCCATATCCTATGTTCCACAACGCTGCGCGCGCGCCGTGTTGATTAGGATCCCTTGTCACTTGTCGGGTCCCATTGCAGACGACACCCGCATTCACACGTCTCGTCGTGTTCACCTGACGATTGGAACGGACCACCGATTGGTAGCAGACACTGTCCACGTGACCTGTGACGCCGTTGTGCTTGCCACAATGAAACTAATAAACTGCTGCAAAACACTGAACGACGCTAAATCACTAATGATCACTCGGGCACACGCAGACACTGCTCTATGCACGATTGGCTGCGCTTGTTATGTCACGGACGTAACGAGCTATTATTGTTATTATTATTTCTTTATTTTCAAACGATACATCACCAATGGCAGATGGAGTAATTACAGAAAGTGAAGAGGGCAAATAAATCAGGGTGTTCCTCATATGCTGTTGTATCAGTGCACCTGATTTCGAGTGCACAAAAAATTCCACCCGACCTTTGTGTGTGTGTGTGTGGGAGGGGAGGGGGGAGCGTATTCGAGACATTTCGAAATGGCTGTGTTTTGGCACGAATGCAGCTTCAGACCAGTGCAAGCTTGAGGGTCATTCTGGCGACTTAATCAGTCGTCCTCTTGGTCCCCCTTCCAGGACAGAAGCGTAGGTGTCCCTGTGGCCGTCCCTGGGAAGCCATAACACTTTCTGCCCCGCGTGCCTTCTTACGTATCTTGCAATCGCACCTGCGCATTCTTTCGGTGGTGCTTGCCCCGCTGGAACCAAACAGAAGCCTCGTCCCTTCATTATGATGATCATTTCACGGTCTGGCTGCCACAGAAGCATCGGGGCTCATCAGTGCCGGATGTTTTTCTAAAGTCCTCCCTTTGTTTCGTGGGCTCCCTCCGAGGCATTTCGCCGGACGGCATAATTACGACGCCTAAACGCTTTGCAGTCAAAGTGGCCAGTCGTGAAGAAAAAGCGTTTGTCGACTGCGTTGTTCTCTGTCGTTGTAGTTGGTCGTCCAGGATTTGAGGGTACAGAAAAGATGACATTCTTGCCGGGCTGCATTGCGAAGACTAACAAAGTAGTTTCTAAAGACCGTAATGGTAACGTTACGGTCATGGACGTTCGGAGGCGGGGGCAATAGGGGACTGCGTCCCCCCCTCCCCCCCGTTCTCCAAGGTCATATGTGCTTGTACGTCGTCGTGATTTGTACTCCGATGTCGTTATAATAAGCTGAACCTCTGTCCCGCACAGTGTAGAGTGTGTCACGAGGAGATTTGGTGAAGGGGCGGCAACTTCCTTGCCTGCAACCTTTTTGGTTCCTCATGGGAAAATCCTGGGAACTGTTACGGTTACGAAAGCGACGATTTTGGCAGGTTTTGGCTCGAAGCATTGCACACGAGTTGTTTGTGTTATAAACATCGGTTGACACACAGGTAATCAATGTGTCATCACTAGCGTGGATCGATCGTAGACAGTCCTGGGGAACACTTTTGGCCAGTTTTATGAATGTATTTGGAGTCGTCGCCTGAAAGGGTTGTGACACTTCCCCCATAACACTCCGGATGGAAGATGCGCCAAGCGCTAGTGTAGCTTTCTATTGCCACGTGAGCGCGAGCTCTCAACGTCATGTCAGATGTTTCGTAGCAGACGACAGGGCCGATGGTGTCGTCTGCTATGTGCGCGGAACTTCGGCCCCATGAGAACATTGCTTTTTCTTCCCCAAGAAGACTTCGTGAGGATGTCACTGGTGTGAATACACCGTTAGGCAAAAGCAGGGCCGGCGTCTAGTTGTTGGTCCTGGGGGGGGGGGGGGGGGGGCACTCGGAGATTTGCTCCCGCCCGTCCCCCTCCCTAAGCACATGACGCCCCGAAACAAAACACGGCACAACGGAATGAATGAAACGCGTACCATACGGCATGCATGGAACCTTCCATTCCATTCTATTGAACCGGAAGGCTTGTCCACAATGCGTAAATATATGCCTTGCAAAGACCACACTTGTTTACCGGCTAACAATGCAGCAGAGCTTTACAGACGACTGTCATCGGTTTGTGGAACGCCAAACACCGTGAACTCCCAGCCATTCGGCCGTCATTTTTGCGTCCCCTCGGCGGACGCCATGTGGGGCAATTGCCCCCCCCCTTGTTTCCCCCGTAGACGCCGGCCCTGGGCCCAAATTATTCCGTGCAAATGGTAAAGACGGTCGACCTGCGTTGCAAGTTTAACAGCAAGGGACAAAGTAGACTCACAAAAAATGTCATCTTGGATACCGAAACTCATCCGACTATGGCATCACCACAGCCGTCTCCGCCAATGGGGCACCGTGGGAGAGGTCACGTGCTTACGAGGACTAGTGGGCATGACCGCAGCTCTCATTCCTCCGACGTTACAGCTTGACGTGGGGGTGAGGTCGTGGTTCAGGGTTCTGTTTCTCGCCAAGTACGACAAGCAGGAGTATTTATTTTTTTGCTCCATGCTCTGTCCTACGACAGAATGTGTGCATGATATCATCAACCGCAGGTACCAAGGTGTCGCAACTCGCATAGCCGATCTCGCATGCTGTGCGCACATGCAGACTCGCGGAGAGAGACGGCCGACACCAAAGCTAAAACGCACAGACCTCTCTGGTAGAACCCCATTGTGTATTCGGCCGTGCCATTTGTAATAAATATGTACAAGTGAGCGAGACAGAAGAAAAATTGAATACGTCTTCTCCTCCAGCTGGTAAAAATACAGAGGTGTCTCCCCACTCGGGTCTACTTGCCGTGAACCATCTGGACGTTAATGTGGGAGCGTGTCGACCTTGCATATCGCCGTGTGGAATGGCTGGGTTCATTCAGTTCCCCCGGCATCCACCATTGTTTGGTTCAAGAACTGTGCTGGAGGGAGGCCTCAGGGGAAGGGAGGGGGACTGCGACAGGTGGTCGAGGGGTCCTCGCTGCCGGGTGTTATGGTGGAATTCTCTATTTTACTTTTTTTTTTTGGAGGGGGGGGGAGGTTTGTCCTGGTGTTACGCGATTTGTTTTACGCGGCTTTGCTTTTTTCGTTGCACGGAACTTGGGTGCTTGAATGGAAGTGTGAGAATCAAAACGGTGTATTGGGTGCTGTGCACCATTGACATTCCTCCTTGAGGGGTCCCCGAGCGAATGTATATCGCACGGTGTAGCTTTGCGCAAGAGCGTTAGCCGAATGGCGATCGACGTACGGAGGAACAAATGTCATACATGTAATGCTTTGTGTTGATGAAAAAAAAAAGTGATAAAAAAATCTTTCCACTGCAAAGCATGCATGTGGATGAAGCTCTGGTACGGATGGTATTCCATTGACCCGTAAGGAACGGAAAGCAGACCCTTTGTTGTTATAGTTTTCGTCTGGGAAATGGCTTACTGCAGGCTTTGCATGACGGTTTGTTCATTTGAAGCAGCATTTGTCTCGCTTTCTTATTTGAGGAATTTTCTTGAGAAGCTCGTTTCACCGCGGTGAACTCTTGCGGTGGTCAGAGGCAGCCGTGTAAACCTTCCTTCAGCGTATTCGATTCCAATCCCAAATGGAATATGGAAATATACACATTCGAATCGATCCATAACTTAAAAATTCGAGACTGGGGGACAAAAACAACACAGACAAGGTCTCAAAATTGTTGTTGTCGTTTTTTGTCCACAAGTCTCGGGTTTTTAAGTTATGGATCTATTCCAGCAGCTCGCTTGTTATCTCTATCTATCCTCTCGTATTCGAATCGAATTTGTTTTAAACTACTATATAGATAGTCGAACAGCTCCGATACTGCATGCGTAAGCAGAAAACTGCACGAAGTGAGCGCTTAATTTGTAGCATACATGCTGTGCATGCGTTCATTGCTGTGTTAACACACAGCAGATCCAATTGGATCTGCATTCTTCTCGGATACACAACTATCCTATCCTATTCGTATTTCGTTCGTATATGTATCTATTCGCTTCATGTTTGCTTCCTGTTTCACATGACCATTCGCGCAGACTTAAAGTTTACTCAACTCGAAACGACCTGTGATCTTTCGCGCAACCTTAATGTGAGAATCGCTGGCGTACGACAACGGAATTGACTTACGTGTCGTTAACTCTTCGCGGGCGGACGTTGGTGCAAGATAGGTAAAGTGATATTTCGGCCGCACTCGTTGTCCGGAAGTGCAACAATCACTTCCTGCGTTGGTGCCCGCGGAGGAAGCGTGCTTCCCGGGAAGCAGACTGAATATTAATCGTAGCCCTTTGACCTAGGCGCACGGAAGACAAAAGCTGCTTGCAATCTCCTGCAGCCGTTTGGGAGCAAGAAAAGAAGCTCGTCTCAGATCTGCTTTGAAGAAAAAGAGAATATGCTACGTTAAGGTCAAAGTGCTTGGGATACCATTTCACGTTTTATATACGAGGCAAACTTCTGCTGGCCCCATTTTTAAATACCTAAATTCCTCCAAATGGATCACGGTGCATGGACACATGGGCACAGCTGGAACACGGTTTCTCCTCGGTGTAGAAGCCGCCTGTTTCACTGGTCGATCCGTAGCACTCTTGTTCTGCCTGAAACGAGTCACGGTCGTCGCCTCCGGATCTCGCGAAGCCGAGCAACAACAAGCGCTAGGCAGACTCGGTGAGTTTGCCGAATTCGGTCGAAATCGCTATTATAGTTTGGCCGCCCAATTTAAATCGCAGGTCCCGCAATAACCGTTCTCGGTCCTTTGTGTACAAGTGTGCGCTAGCGTGCGTAACTTCAACGTCTCGCCCCCCATCGACGCAGATGGCTTGTTTGACGTCGAACGGTCGTGACGTTACGGAGCAGACGATCGCATGATGCCTTCGCGCGAGCGCACGCCACTCTGTAGTAGCACTGCGTGACTCGTCTGCCGACACTATATTTCTTCGCTGGCATTGTTCCTATGCACGCAATGCACACTGGGCCTGATGATGAACGGGCCCGCTATTGGTAATGAGCGAAAACGTTACTATAATTGGGTAATGTGACGAATGTTGAACGCTATTGTGCCCGCGGAACTGCGCAGGGGAAACGGAGTACCTGTAATCTGCAGATGAGCCAAACGAGAACCTTCTCGTATCCTGTCCTTGCGAATCCATTGCATTTTGATGCTGTAGCACATGTGAGCATTCTGCATGTTTGAGGCATCTGCTGTGTGCTTGCAGTCCTGTTGTCCATACAGATATGTAGAGGCCCATATGCTCGAGGCCCATATGTAACTTTTATATAAGGAAGGATAGAGCTGAGCGCGGGTGCGGGTATACCCGCGGGTACCCGCAGTTACCCGCACATCGTCACGATTTGCGTGATTCGTGATCGCTGCGGCTAGCGGGTAAAATGCGGGTGTACCCGCAATGCGACCGCAGATAATGCAGGTATACCCGCATTACCCCCACTCCATGGCCAACTAAGTGATCCCTCTCTGTCACACACAAGCTCAGCAGTGCCCTATGTCGTTGGCCGGATAAATCCACGTGCCATACTGCAGCAGGCAAGTGCTGGCGGGTGAGTTCGATTATGGCAATGCAGACATAAATGGCTCTCTGTTGAATTGCAGTTTTATTGGCATACGATTGAAGCCGTCCGAGACACGTAGCCAACACTCACAATTTACATTGTTTTAAAATAGAAACAGCAGTAAAGTGGATGAGGAACACTTCCCCCTGCGGGTCCCAATGCGGGCATGCGGGTATAGAGACAGCACTGCGGGTGCGGGTCGCCCAGATAAAATTCTTGTGGATGCGGGTGAGGGTCACACACGCGAGGGTACTAGAGCGTTGGATTGTCTTCTCTCGACAGAGTCCAAGCTCAAACTGGCAGTGACCTTTCTTCCTTCTAAAGGGATGCTGGTGGCTCGCCTATTTTTGACAAGCCATGCAAAACAATTCACTATGTGCAAAACGCTGTGAAAGTCCTCCAGCTGTCCGTTATTTAGGGAGATCATTCGAACAACCAAAGATGCTGATGGGTGCTGTTTATGCATATTTCAGACTTGACACCCGGGGAGCAGCAGCTGCTGGCAGAGATTCGACAGCGGAAGGCAGAGCTGCTTCAGGAAATCGAACAGCTCAAAGGGGAGATTGAAAGTGTGGCCCTGGAGCTGGAGCGGCTGGAGGCCCAGGCCCCTGAGGGGCCCAGGGGTACAGCTGCTGCCAGGGCCAAGCAACTCTCTATTGGAAAGAAAAAGTTTAACATGGACCCTAAGAAGGGCATAGAGTACCTCCTGGAACATGGCCTTCTGCGTCCCGACGACCCTCGTGAAGTGGCGCGGTTCCTTTACAATGGACAGGTGAGTGTCCAGCAAGTTTTGTTCTTATTTCCTGTTTGCTGAGTGTACATGTCACATTCCCCTTGGTCTGGGATTATGTTTATTTATGTATATTTGTAAATGCACAAGGACTGACAAGGAGACAAGACGAGCCTACACGAGCTTGCATGTATTTGTTATACAGCATTTTTACGCGTATTAGCCGCACTGCAGATAAGCCGTAGGTCACCGTTTTTCTTGCACTGGGGAAAACTTTTGGTGGATAAGCCACACCGTCAGATAAGCCACGGCTTGTACGTCTGAAAGATATCACAATGAATGCAACAGGGTAGGTACACTTCGCCGAAGGGACTTCGTTGTCTTTGGCATTGTCTTCAATCTCTTCGGTCAGTTCCTGACGCACCTCTCATCCACGCCATACTCTCTTCCAGCTGCTCTGTTCCCATGCTGCTGAGCATATTCGTCAAGCATGTTTACTCAGCAATTCATGTTTAGTCATTCGATAGGCCCCTGACCTCGCGTTAGAAAGAAGAGCAACGAAATCTCCTGGTGTGTCGCCCTCAAAGACATGTGGGTCACATACACAGGGCCCCTTTATGCCTGGGTGAGAAGCTCCAGGAGAAACTTCTCGCAGATAAGCCATACCGGTGCATAAGCCGCAGAGGACCCCTAGAGATATTTTTTTAACAGGATTATACGCATGAAAATATGGTACATGTCGCATGTCATTTGGCTCCGTCAGTCTAGTTTGCTTCATTCAGGCTATTAAAGTCTGTTCTAATGAAACCAGCACGGTTTTATTTCGCACACGTTACATGTATACAATCATGGTCTCACACTACAGCCAGTTTCGGATATCTGTGAACTCGTAAAAAAAAAGAAGAAAAAAAGAATGGTGACAAGAATTTCTAGGGTAGCTGTAGCTTGGAAACTATTCATCCTTGACACTAGAGCTGGTAATGAGGCTAGCCCAGAATTCAACCACTTAAGATAAAACCAAAAATGCATGGTTTTCCACAGTTCAGTCACTACAAGGTGCCTAGATTGCAGGAAGTACAGAAGCATCTGTAAAATTTGTCTGGACATATGTCCTAGCACTGTTGGCACATTCCACTTGTTGCGGCGGGCACCTAAATCTGCTGCAGAGCAACAAAACCTGGCACAATGGAACCGAATCCACGAGCAAAAAACAATCTCACTCCAGCCAAAAGCATGGCAGTAGTCCTCGCATGCATCCTGCAGACTTGGCAAGTTGGCTCATGCACTTGCTGTTGTTTGGCTGTGCGTGAAGTGCAAGTGACGACAGTGCCGTGTTGGATTTCCAGATGAGTCTGAGGTTACTTCGCAGTGCATGGAAGAATGCAGTCTTGGGGAAAAGTTACTGTACAAAGTAACTGAGCAGTGACTACAGTATAGATATCTAGGTTACAGGTACAGTTGTACTCTGAGCAAATAGTAATTAGCTAGTTACTGTTAAACGAGTGCGGAAGGACTCTAAAAACTCTAGAAATTACAAAAAAGCCCTGCAATATACAGGATGACTTTTTAGCCATGCCAAATTTTCAGAGAAAAAAAATTGCATTGGGACACTCAATTTCGTCATTGCCGTAACCATTAGGAAGAAGCCTAAAAGCGATAAAACCCTCAGTGCAAGGGAAAGCAAACACAACCTTAATCTTATTTCATTAGAAAGAAGGTTGCTTGTGCAGTGGTGTGGCTAATTAAGATATATTTTAATAAACATCCTTAATTAGGATGTTTATTAGGCATATTAGGATGCTTTCAGGAAAATCCGAGATACAGAATTGGGGAAGTCATTATCTAAAGTGGCCCTGTTTCTTTAAGATCCTCAACCGTGTACGCACTTTGAGATATCCATTGCAAAGTTTTGCTATGCGAATTAGCCCAAACTGAAACAAAAACGCATCCCACCTGCGCAGGAGAGCAGTACAGGGTCCGTGCGGTAAAGTTTTGGAGCAGAGAAAGAAGGCGCTAAGTGGTCGTGTAGCTTCCGCAAACGAACGCTGATGAACATGCGGCAGCAGCCATGTTTTTTTTTTTTTTTTTTTTTTTTTTTCGGAAGAATGTTCCACATTTCGTTTGCTTCCCCTATCTGCTTGTACCTGAAACGGCAGTGAAGTCGGTAGTGCAGAAAAGGCGATGCAGAGAGCGACCGGAGAGTTGAAATTCTCCCACTTGTGGTGCTGCCGCCACAGTGTTCGGTAAAGTCACTGGATCGGGAAAGTACGGCCATCCTCTGATCTTTGCCGCCGTGACCTTGGACCATTAATGGCTGCCGTAGCATGCCAACCCATGCTGTAGCCGCACCGCCATATTTGTTCCAAGGTCACGGTGGGAAGGGAAAGGATGGCATTACTTTCCCCAATCCAGTGACCTTATGTGTTTGGCACGTCGCCTGGAGAAGCGCACGTCCCCTATTCATTCCATGTCTGAGGGCCACGGTGTTTGGAAGCGATGAAACTGATTGGAGTAGGCATTGATTTGCCAGCCAGAAAAACTGCTTGGCGACCCTGATAAGCTCCGGGAGACCAAGGTCGAGTCTTTTCCTGCGCTCCTGATGGGGATGATTTCGGTTTGCGGTTTTTTTATTATCACAGGAAGGTTAGTTGGGGCCCTGTAGTCTTTCTTGTGACACACGGTTGTTTGGTGGTGATAGTAGTAGTAATAGTGGTGATAGCTTCAAATACCAGTTTCTTTTGCGGACAGTTGTGTGCGCCAAATACAGGTCGGCGGAGCAAAATATGAGATTTGAAAGGAAAGTACCTAGTGCGTAGAAGGTACCTAGAAAGTAGTGAGTTTTCGTAGCTAGTTACTAAAAAGTTACACTCTGAGGGAGGGTAACTAGTTACTGTAACTGAGTAATTTTCCCAAGACTGGAACAATGCCCTATTGTGGAGTAAGTTGATCTGAAATGACCAGTGCAACACAATACGTATCTGCCGCTGCAGGCACACACGGCTGCTCCAAACTGACTAGTATACTTCGCTGTGTGTTTCTTACTGTAAACTACGGCGGCATCATTTTTAATGTTATACCCTATCCCTATGCTTTTCAGGGCCTCAATAAGACTGCCATAGGTGACTACCTGGGCGAACGTGCGGACTTCAACATGCGCGTTCTGGATGCCTTCGTCGAGCTCCACGACTTTGCAGATCTCATCCTCGTGCAGGCTTTGCGGCAGTTCCTCTGGAGTTTCCGTTTGCCGGGTGAGGCGCAGAAGATAGACCGCATGATGGAAAAGTTTGCTCAACGCTACTGCCAGCTGAACCCCGGAGTGTTCAGCAACACGGACACGTGCTATGTGCTCAGCTTCGCTGTGATCATGCTCAACACATCGTTGCACAACCCCAGCGTCAAGGAAAAGCCCAGCGTAGAGCAGTTTGTGGCCATGAACCGTGGCATCAACAATGGAGGGGACCTACCAAGGGAGCTGCTGGCGAGCTTGTACGAGAGCATTCGACAGGAGCCGTTCAAGATACCCGAGGACGACGGAAATGATTTGATGCACACATTTTTCAATCCGGACCGTGAAGGTTGGCTGTGGAAGCAAGGTTAGTGAGTTTAGCATCTCGTATATGAGTTTCTTAGCTCTGACCCCCATGTGCAGATCTTGGGTTCCTTGTAGAGCATGTCTGTCGAGTTAGTTTCTCCTTGCATTTTCTTAACACTCTGATTTCGTGCCTGCGTGTGGCCCTCTGAACAGCAAGCTGTACAAATATGTATTGGTAATGGGGACAGAAAGTGTGAAAGCAATGCACTGTGCTCTTTGTGGCTTACCAAACCGCAGGGGTAAATGTCGGGTTTCGTCTTTAATAGAGAAGAGGGGCTTCAGACACCAGGTTTGTTTTGGAACAGCTCAAGATGAGTGGTGTGCAAGGTGGCAGGAAGTCTTCTGAGACATTTTAAAAAATTATTAAAATTGTGCACGAGGCTCACCACAATGCGAACTGGTGTAATACTGTAGTTCTGCCAGAAGTTCAAATAAACAAACACGCATCAAACTATACTGGAGCACCCTGTACTGCTATACCGATGTAGGGTACCCAAATGCATGGGCTCGGACTTGCTTCAGCATGTACCTCGTAGTATGTTGGCAGTGTAATTTGAGGTGTGCATTTTCCTTATAGTACTTCTGTCAGAACTATGGCTGTGTGCCAGTTTGCATTGTGACGAGTCCCATGTATGATTTTTGTATTTTTTTTTTTTTCTGTCTCTGAAAATCATCTTCTCACCTGACCTGATGACCTTGCACAGTGTCATCAGAATGCCAAGGGTGCTTTCTACGCTTGCTATGTCAGAGTGCGACAACTGGCCTGTCTCCCATTCTGTGTTCTAGTCTAGAGGGTAGTGTTGTTCTTACTCCTCCCTGTCCTTTTTTTTACACTTGTGGTGGTGGTGGTGGCCCTTCAGGGAGCTCCAAGATGAGTAAGTGTCGGGGACAGGCAGGGGGTCTGCGTCCCCTCCCCGTGCCCGGCGGCTAATCTCTTTCCTCTCCTGTTCTTCCCCCATTTCTGTTGTCTCGTCCTGCAGGTGGACGCTACAAGAGCTGGAAGCGCCGTTGGTTTATTCTCAATGACAACTGTCTCTACTACTTTGAGTACACCACAGTAAGTGACTCCCAAGTCTATGTTGCTTGCACAGTGCTGCGCAAGAGTTTACAGAATACAGGAGCCTCGTCATTCTCTCCCACGGTGGAAGCAGGACATGTGCATGCATTCATAGGGTTTGACAACTTAAAATCCTGGGGGCTTAAAGGGACCTGGAGACTTATTGACCTTAATGGGATCAGAGTAATTCAGCGACTTCAGAGGACACCGCTCTGTTCTGTTAACTTTTGTACAGCATTGTACATGAAAGTAGTCGGTGGTAAATCTGTTTTATTAACTGGGTCACATTCTCATTTGGTTAAACTGGTCGCATTATCAAGTTAATTGGCATCGTAGGGCTGCATTTCTTTCCATCACATAGACTGAGGAAATGTTTCATCCTATCTACAAGTTCCATGTCACACTCAAAGTGCCCTGAAGCTGATAAGTCAGCCATAATCTAACACGTAATCCATATGCTAGAAAGCCTTGTTCAGGTTGCAAGAAATGTTAACGCGACAGACACCCCTGTCAGACGGCCGCACTTGCGGCATTAACGGTTACTGCTGTAAGTGCATACGGCCATTAACTTCTTCCCAGATGGTCAGCTCCTCTGACAAGACTAGAATGTAAGGGCAACGGAGTTCCCACAAGATGGTTTACATTGTTCCCTCGAAACTGACAAAGCCTCATCACCAAACGCCATGAACAGGATGGCGCACATTTCATTCAGTTCAAAACAAAATATTCTTGTGGGGTGTAATCTTCTGTCAACTTTTTTCCTGTCCAACGCCTGATGTTTTTCTCGACGCATTTTTGCACTTTGCTTCTCATCCTTGCCCTTGTACCATTGCACTCAGTGTCATCTGCATCCAAAACTTTGCCGCTCATCAAAATGTCCAAACCGCCTCAAAGCAAATCTCGTTTGCTGTTGTGTTTTTCAAATTGATTAGCTAACTACCAACCAAATGTTGTTTCCCAGTACGTACTCGACAGCGAGAACAAATGTGATTTCACAAACCCCATTCAACGTTCACAAATGTGTTTATCTCTGTAGACGTCATCGGGAGAACACCTTCACGGATACTGTCTGGCAGCCTCCCATGGTTTAAGGCCGTATTTCAACTGAGGCCTTTTCGTGAGGGTATTAGTCTTAAGGCCGTAAGTGTGCCCGTCTGACAGGAGTATAACACACGGGGGGGGAAAAGGAAACATGGCTGTGATCAAAATCGGAAGGTTGAAATCCTGGTGCAGGTGCAAAAAAGTACTCTTCATCATGCTGCTGGATATTTGTTAAGCATTGTTGGTGTTGGTCCTTAAGTGGTGAAATTTCCTTGCTTTCCTCGTTACTGTATCGCAAGAATTTGGCTGGTGTCAGATTAATATCGCCATCATTTTAATATCCAAATTCATCGAGCTGTACTTCCGCAACAAATTTTTTGCGCCCGACAAGGCCGAACAAGGGAGCTAAAAAAACGGCATACTTTT
Organism: Ornithodoros turicata; assembly: GCF_037126465.1. NCBI lineage: Eukaryota > Metazoa > Arthropoda > Arachnida > Ixodida > Argasidae > Ornithodoros > Ornithodoros turicata. The sequence goes on along the minus strand of NC_088204.1, from coordinate 63,108,875 downwards.
CTGCACTTAATTCCCTCGTCCAGAAACTGGCTCAGACATCCAATGGGAAACTATCCAGCTCCCTCTTTTATACCACGTGTCACATGATAGAAACATGCCGTGTTGTTTTAACCCAGGACAAGGAGCCACGAGGTATCATCCCCTTGGAGAATGTACAAGTGAAGGAAGTTCAGGACAGACACAAACCTCACTGCTTCGAGCTCTACTCTGTGGGGAGTGACCTCATCAAGGCCTGCAAGACAGACTCTGAGGGCAAGGTGGTCGAAGGAAAACACTCTGTCTACCGCATGTCTGCAGCCACCAGTGAAGAGAAGGAGCAGTGGATTCACTGTCTCAGGTGGGTTGCTTTCTTGAACATATCATAAGAAATCAGCACTAAGAACAATATGGCATATTTACTCGCGTAATTAGCCCACTCGCATAATTAACGCAGTCCCAACTTGGGCACCCAAGTCTGGTATCTTTACACTAACTTACATTTGCATATATTTCACGCAACCCAGACTATAGCAGCACCGCTAGTGCTTCCGCACGGCGATGGTTGTCGTCATTCTGTTGTCTAGTGGTTGCATGCTTGCACTTACCTTTCTTGGAAGCTTTTGCCTTCCCCCGTAAAAAAATCCTGGGAACGTCCATGCCCGAGCGCCTTCCCTAGAGTGGGCACCGCACGACAGGGGTCCCAGAAGCTCGTGTGCAGTTATGGCCACTAACTACTTCTACAGTAGTTTAACTATAACTATTAACTACTTTGTGATTGAGTAGTTTAACTAGTAGTTCAACTACTTTTCAGGGGAGTAGTTAAAACTACTTTTTTAACTACTGCAATGTAGTTTAACTAAATCTATAACTATTTAACGTTGTCCACCAACACCAATCCCTTGTAGTGTTCTTGGACACCTAAATATGAATCACAAGCAATAATATACTTTGGCTCAAGTGATTGCTACGATCGTCAAATACAGAGCTTGCGGCGGGATTCTTTCTGTGCCTACGCGATAAACTAAGTTGCAGAATTATTTCACAGCAAATGAGGCTTCACTAGACAAGCATTAAAAGTGAAGATTTAGTACACATGCACGACACAATTGCTCTGCACCTCCGTTCTCATCAAACAAGTAGCTCAAGGTAAAAGTCGGAAGCACAATCGTGCCGTAAAGCTTGCGCAAAATCGGAAGTAGTTGGCGCCTTCAGTAACCTAACTACAAGTAGTTAACTACTGGCCATCACTGCTTGTGTGTTTGGTTAATAAAGAATTTTCATTTTAGGATTTAGAAAATAATTTTTCTACTTTCACTTTTTGTTCAGTTACAGTTTTCCTGTGGAGTTTGCAAATGCACAACATTTATGCAACAATAAAATTACTGGTTGAACCACGGGGGAAAAAAAGTGCTGGTTGGTCCAAAGATTGAGAAAACATGCGTAAATTTTGCACCTACAGTAGCCGACCGATTTTCCGGACTTGACGGTGATTGGAAAAAGGTCCGAATAATACAGCAGTCTGAAAAATCACTAGATTAAACTTTATTTCACCTCAACTGCCCCAAAGGAGTCGGTAATTGTGCCCTGCCGCATGATATCCGCTTGCATTCGCGAGAGCATCACATGCTCGTCGTACACATTTGACAATAGCGACAACGCCTCCGTGATGTCTGAGGTCGACAGTTGTAGGCAGTCCGCACGATCGTCTTCAGGATGACGGCTGCACGAGCACCGGTCAGCTTCCGCCGTGGCCTGACCTAGAGGTACGGCTTGGAAGTTTTAGGGCAGCTTTGCCTAGGACACCAATTACCAATCCAATCCAAGCACACACCCCAAAATAGAGGTTTCGAAGTTTTCGTCGTAGTGCCGAAAACAGGCCTACTGGTGCTTTTCCGCAAGCGTTTTAGTTCTGAAAATCGGGGCCGCGTACTTCGACTTCACCGGAAAAATTGTACCAAAAATGTACCGATCCTATGGCGAAGGTCACGGTTTCCCGTGGGTCTCCGAATAATCGGTGTCCGTAAAATCAGTCGGCTACTGTATTTTTTTCCTGCTTACTATACAATCTTTAGACATTGCTTGTATGGGAGGGGCACTTTAATGGTCATCCTGTCCCAGGTGGAAGTTGGGCTCAGAAGGGCTCTGCTTGAAACATTTGTTTTTCTCAAGACAACTGGTCTGAGAGTTCCAACCTATCTTTTGTTCATTTGCAGGCAAAGCATAAGCCACAACCCATTCTACGACATGCTGTCTGCACGCAAAAAGAAAGCCCAGTTTCATAGCCTCAAGTGAACCAGTCATTGGGATCTCAGTCTGCAGTCTAGTCAGGGTTTTTGTTTCTCTATTTCTGTACATAAAGCCTTGCCCTCGAGGGCTAATAAAAGCTTCAGGTTTCTAATTCGAGTCATTTCTGTTCTGTGTGTACAAGGCACTGGGAGAAATTGTCCATTTTCCACTTCCCTCTACGTAGGGCATGATAGGCTAAGCTTATTTGATGACTAGCTTCCTCGTTGTTTCATGTAGTCTACTTGTGACTTCATACGGTGACTCCAGCAGTGCCTGTGAGCCGGGAACGGTTATGACAGGGGTGCCGAACTCATTTGTGTCCGCGGGCCGCATTGAGCCCTGGAGGAAATACGCGGGCCGCATAATACCGGTTTGGGTAGCTGTTCCTGATATAGATGACGCAACACAGAACTTACAACGTAAAAGTATATATTTGCATTGCTGAATCACATGGTCAGCAATCATTTTTATTTGCTGTGTGTTGAGGAAAATTGGCATCTCTTGTTTTTAACTATTGCGTCAACATTAGGTGGGAGTGATTGCGCAGTTGCAATCTTAAAGGAGTTGAGACCAGGGATTGGAACCAGTATATTTTTTGGTCCGGTTCGGGTTCAGGCATATTGGTTTGGCTCGGGTTTAGCTCAGCTGAACCGAAATTACCAGCTTGAACCGGTTCAGGTATATCGGTTCGGCTCGGCTCGGGGAGAACCCCCCCCCCCCCCCCCCCCCCTCCTCCTACTGCACACACACAAAAAAAAAATCTGTCAGCAATCAGGACATTTACAGGGATTGGATCCATTACTTTTTTCAGTCCCGATTTAACTGGTTCATGGGCAGTAATTAAGAGAAAGGTGCGAGATAACCGTTACTGGTGAGTAAAAGAAAGGTCGGTCAGTAGTACAGTTATTACACCTCTGAACCGATTCCCGAACCGGTAACCGTATTAATTTGTTTCCGTTCAGTTCCGGTTCGGTTCAGGACAATAAAAAAAATTGTTCAGGTTCGTCGGAAAATAACGTTTTTTCCCGGTTTTCGGTTCGGGTTCAGTTCCGGTTCCGATCCCTGGTTGAGACAGGTCATCCCAGGTTATCCCAAATAAACTTTAAGACTGTTCTTTGCACCGATATGAAACTGCATTGTAAGTTTCACAGTGAAGAGGGTAATAGAAACTGAGAAAATGGCATCTCGCCGCCGCCGCCGCCAGTGATGCAGTGCATGAGTAGTCACATGCATACGGCTGCCAATGGGAATGGGCGCAACTCTGAGCTCTGACGTCTGCGCTTCGCCCGGGAGTGTGTACGACGCCTTGTATCTCGCTATGTACGCATATGACACGTAGAATTTAGAGAATAATTCTTTTTTCTTTCTGGCATGCAGTGCAATGCGTCCATGTAATGAACAATATGCACGAAAGTGTCCCAACCCCTTCAAGGACTGCGGTGAGGTATTCGTTTGTGAGTTGTGAGCGTAACTTTGACTTATTCGGGTTCATCACAGAAAACACCTGCTTGCAGGCCTATGTTGATACAGTTGTCTTGCAACGTAAAGCCACGAATTATTATTACTGGTAGACGTCTGTTGTACCGAACACTGACAGGTTTCTATGCGACAACATGCGTATCTTCGATACTTTCAACCAACGTAAGAATAAAACGAAGCTGCACCAACTTCATTTAATTTGTTCCCTATCGGTACGTGGCACTGCATGTCAATCAGTTCCATTTGGAAGGCATGAGTAACGTTATCCACAGCTGCAGAAAACGACGACAAAAAAAATCCCCATTTCAAGTATCCTGAACTCGAAGAATCTTTCACTCGGGAGATCACCAAGCCTGCGACTGAACCGGACCGTTTCTGGTGGAACTGAAGGCACCAATCTTACAAATCGGCCATGTAGGGTTTGTTCAGAAATTTTGGTTGGAATGTACTAGTAATACCAATCAAGTAAAAATCAGTCGCGCAAGGGCAGGTTTAGGGAGTCATCAGAGAAGACGACGAAAGTATAACACATAGACCCAGACGGGGAACGTCGAACTTTCAACCTTAATCGTATGATTAAAGTTTGATTACGAGTAAAAGTTGAGCTTTCGATGTTCCCTGTCTGGGTTTCTGTGTTACTTTCGTCGTCTTCTCTGTTGTCATGTACCATATGGCCCCTTTCGTCTCCTATTTAGACAGTCATTGGCTGTTAAAAGTCAATGGCAACAGCTTTCTATCACTAACCAATGCAAGATAAACCGCACGAGTACCGAGCCCACACAACGCCCAGTAAAACGCCACGACCGTTCACGAAGCTTGGGGCTCATTATTATATTTTACTTATTTATTTATTTTTTGCTCGGGGCCACGCGGGCCGCCACTTCGGCACCCCTGGGTAACAGTAATCATAACGGAAATGGGTGCTGGTAGCAATTATACTCTCTTGAATTGATGCTGGGAACAGGTAAAAAGCAGGGAACGGTAATGGTAACGGAAACAAAGTGTATATTGCCGAAATCGGAGATGGTGACAATAACAAACGCATACCACGGTCCTCCATTACCGGAAACGGAAACTAAAATGATCATCCAGTATCGACCCAGTAATGATCATCCAGACAACATTTCTCTGGACCGATCAACGAGCGTTCTCCTTGTAGCGTCAGCGCAAGGTTCCAGGCAGATCACAGGCTGGTACTGCTCTCCACCGCCATTGCACACGGTCATGTTTTGTGGCGTACTTTAAATTCAATTATAACTATAGCGATAATTATGACTCTGTGGTGTGAATTACTTCGCATGGTGCATCTTACTGGCCTACTTAACAGTTGTATAGGAAGAAAGCAGGGTGTTAGAAATGACTTCTGTGCTACTTTAATGTCCGTTTCGTTTGCCCTGTATCATATTCTCTTAATACTACACGAGAGCATGGAAAGTGTGATATTGCATCTCGAGGGTGCATCATAAAAATCATTACTCGTCCCAGTCCTCATAACTCATGACGTCAACACACGCGACCTACACAACGGACTCCACAACATAGCACAACTCAAGCCCATGGGCATACCGAGGGAGGGGCAAGGGGGACGCCCCCCCCTCCCATCCCCCCCAATCATGCACTCTATCGTCGTAGGTTGTCGTAACAATATGAACCTTGAACACCCGCACCCGCATCAGTCTCCAGGAAAAGAGGTGCGGGTTGGGGTGGAATCAATCAATCAATCTATTGTGCACGCAAAAGTCCCATACGGGTGTTACATAGGAGGAGTGGGTTACAGGAAGTGAGGAAAACAATAATACATAGAAAAAAAGGCAGTGAAACAGCAACAACAACAACAACGCGATACAAGTAGGTTACACAAGGTATCGTAAATGACTCAAGATTTATACACTGGAAATAGAATTATGAAATTGAGACGGGTCAGTTATGGTAACAATGTGGGGCGGGAGGTTATTCTAATCAATGGCAGTCTTGGGGGAAAAAAAGGAATTTGAAAACGATTGAGTGTTACATTTTAAGCGGGCAACTTTGAGTTCGTGGTCGATGCGAGATGATATTCTGTGAGGAGGATTGATGTAGGATGACCTGATGGCCCTCCTACGGACATGCAGTTGATGTGTTTTTTTAATGAAGAGATACGGCCAGGTTGATGTGTTTTTTTAATGAAGAGATACTTGCATATGGTGAGTAGTTACTGGTGATGAACCTGGTTGCACGGTTTTGAACGGCTTCGAGGTCGTGTACAACGTAAGCAGTAGATTGATCCCATACGGCAGAGGCATACTCCAACTGAGGCCAGACTACTGTGACGTAAGCCAGCTGTTTAATCTGAGGACGAGCAGACGAGAGATGCCATTTCACATATCCTAATGCGTGGTTAGCTTTGTTAACGATGCAGCTTACGTGGATTTTCCAAGAAAGATCGTTTTGCAAATTAACACCCATGAATGCTTACTCAAATACTCAACAGCAATGGCAACAAAAACAAGTGCGTACCAGCTTTCTCCATTAGTGGCAAAGGCAACAGAAGTGAAAACGATAAGGTGGTAGTATCGAATTTGGGCAGTGACCACTGTTATGCGATGACAGGAGCGACCTTTTCTTTCTTTTTTTAGGGTACTACTATTTCTTGTAGTACAGCTTGAGACAAAAAAGTTTACGGAACACCGGGGGTGTCGCATTTCTCCATTGCAGCGACAACTTCTTCTCGTGAAAAGAGCGCATCGCAGAACGAGAGGACGTCGTGACGCATGTTACTCCGCTCACGTAATCGGTGACGTACAGCGGCACAGCTGAAGCGTGTATAAGCGGCGCGTGAGCTGCGAAGAAAAAACAAAAAAACAAGACAAGAGCATCGCGTCGGCCGCCTGCGGCTGCTTTCTCCGACTGTTTTTTTGTAAATTTGATTGCACAGCTATTCGCCTCGAGATCGAACTGTAGGTGGTCTTGCGACAGAGCTCTAGTGGGGATACGGCATGATCCAGTGCAGCAGGCACAGTCTTGTATACAGCGGGTATTGCAGTGTTTCTGGATGAAATGCCACTGTTTGTGCCTCACATATTGCGGATGTGTTGAAACGCTAATTACAACGCTGATAAGGTATCAAAATTGACAAAAAGTGCTGCACTGCGAAACGCTGAAGTTTACAGGAAGGCGTGAAAAGAATATCTCCCATGTGTGTTTGAAAGGAAACACTGCCATGCTATTCCTGTGTTCCAAGCAAGATTGTTTCTTTTGCTGCTCTTACTCCAATATTGATTTGTCACCTGAATAGCTGTCTTTCCATCTACCTTCTTATCTTACATCGAGACAACAAGCACTTTTAAAAAAATCAAAATTCCTGTCGCCACTGATCTTGGCAAATGAAATGTACAAGTGTGCAAGAATACGTACAACTAAGGGCAGAATAGTTGAATAAGTATTGAAGTATTCACTATAATTTTTGTGTCGTATAACTGCGGTGGTTATTCAGGTCGCGCGAGTCTGGGAGTGGTTCAAGCTTTGATTTCGTCTCCTGTGCAGGCATTAATTAAACGGTGCTAAAATATGTTATGAGATGACCACACCTGTGTGGTGGACTTGACCTTGTGTGGGAAGCTACTTGTCAGGTAATAACTACACATAAATTAGGCTTTTGGTTCCAGCATCAGTATATTCTGAAACACGCCGTTACGCACGTGCTCATACCCCATAAAACACATGTGTTTTACGTTCGAGGGTGGTGACAGCACTTTACCAATGACCACGTATGTGAAAGATAAAAGCCTGTCATCACAACACACACCTCTGTGCTCTGCTACTGTGCTCTTTCTCCCTCTCACGTTGGGGGTGAAGGAAAGACACGTCTTCTAAGAAGCGCAATGAACAAAATTAAGAAAAAAAATGGCGTTCCTTCACGATTTTTTTTTTGCGGGCGATCTACCGAACTGATTTTTGTTCTGAAAACGGCTACGATATCAGGTGACCGAAAGGAACAGATGTTCTCATTGGGACAACTTTGTAGCTTTTATAATTTAAAAGTTAATTAATGAAAGTTAATTAATACATTGCCTTTGGACTTTGCTAATGCCCTCCTAGGGAGTGCCCTTCAGCATATGCTATATTGCAATTGATTTCATCTTGGAAAAAGTGTTATATATATTTTAAAAAAATATGTTTGCAGTTAGCTGGGACACCCTGTATGTGGGATAGAGAAATCCTTAATATTGAGGCCTGATGGGTTTCGGTGGACGGTGGACTCCGGTTGACAGATACAAGCACTGCATTGCTGTATTTGGCACAATGAATTTCCACAACCGGTTTCTGAAACAACACTTGCGCCAAAACAAACACTGTTCTCTACTGGGAAGAAAACGTTTCAGATATCCAAGAATATGTGAGATGGTTTCCCCCAGCGCTCGCCTGTTTTGCTGTTTCCGAAGCGAAAACTTGCCATGGACTAGTTGCATGTTTGCAGTGTGAAAAGAGCTTTGACAAATTAATTTTTTTTTTCCTTTTCTTTTTTTACTTTCGTGTTAGCGCCGTGAAGCAACTGTGGCTATGAGCGGCGTAGAGATAAGGACAGATGGAAAGAGGACAGCAGGAAGGAGTGGGGGACAGGGGGGTTAGTATGCGTGCTGGGGGGCATTCGTCTGGGAAGCTTTCGGGAAAACCCAGGGAAAACCTCAGACAGCACAGCCGGTGGTAGGATTCAAACCCACCACCTCCCAGTCTTCAGCACGACACCAAAGAGCGAGACGCTTTAACCCACTCGGCCATGACGCTGGTGACAAACCAATAAAAGACTAACTTACAAAGGAGCAACGAGGAAATAAAGAAAATTCGAGAAAGCCCAGTGCTGGATGTTGATTGCATGAACGTGACATACCGTGTCCTTTCCTGAGGCACATTTCAGTACTTTATACCATGCATTGATTGATTGATTCTTTACGTGCCAACACAACTCCCGGAAAAAAATATTTTCTTAGGAGCACATAGTGGAAGCATTCTACAATCGAATCACATGATGCCGCTATTTTTATCTGGACAGCCACATTCCGAAAACCCAGTTAAAAAATTCCCAAATTTATGAAACTTCCTTTTTCAAATGTTGCTTGTGCGAGAGGTACTGCTCAGACAAAAATAAAACTTTCTTGTGGACATCTTCAACAGTATACAGCATGAGATAGTGTTTATTTTACCGGTGATTTCTAAAATGGAGGCTGTAAAAAATTACAGACATAGTGAAAATAGCATCCTTTGCGTGTCCTATTTGAGGGTGAGGGGGAAGCCTACTTCGTATGAGGTGTACAGGGTAGAGCGTCACATCTTTCAATGACATAAAAATCTCATTTGAAAGGTTATAAAATTAAACTCTAATCAATTACTCGCGAAAATGTAAAGTACACTTTTCTCACTCAGCGCAACCTTTCGAACACTTCAAAATATTGAAGAAAACATCTCTTGAAGAGAGAGCTTTGAAACTACCCTTCCCTTCTAGCCCTCTAGCCTTCCCTAGCCCTCTACGTACACAATTTCTTTAAAAAATATTGTTGATGGTCGAGTTGCATGTTTGGATCATTTGGTGCAGAATGGCCCAGCTGCCTTTTGAGCAGGAAAATGGTGGACACTAAACATGATTTCCAGATTTCCGTCAAAGAAAAATTTTGTGAAGGTGACCTGTGTCAGAGCAATGACACTGGCGTGATAAGGCTTCTCAGTGGAAATGCCCACGGAACTTACAAATGCTGGGGCAGCGCAGGTCAGAGCGGCCCAGAATGCTCAGTGTTGGAGGCAAGTGCTTGGAATGCCAAACATGAGTCTTGCCAGATTGCTCTCCAGCAGTCGGAGGCGACCAGTCAAAGATACCATGAGTAGATTGTCCTGCTTGTTCTGTTGTGCAAACATGGAATGCTGATGTAGCAAGTTTCGTAACTTTTTTGTTGCAGAGAGAAATTTGCACCTTGCAAATGTGACAGAGCTTGCTGAGTGCACCAGCTGTCCTTCACTGCAGTCCCACATCACAGCAAGCTGGAAAAAAATCTGCTTGGGTTGTTCACCTGCTTTCTAGAATGTTTTTATACTACATTGTTTTTAGGCCGTTTAAGGAGCTCTTTCTTTGTTAGTCTCGCTATTTAAGCCGGCGATATTTCAGACAGCGTCGTTCAACTGAGCGCAGTAGAAGAAAATGGTGTCTGCTCAATGTACTGGTTATTCTCAACTTGAGGCTTCTGCCTGAAGCTAACTTCGATTGGATCACTGGATTTTCCACTTTTGAAGTAATAGTTTTGTTACTGTATGAGTGATTAATTTTGCAGTCTTAATAAATTGCGAATTCAGATGGAGGCACGTTTGGGGAATATTTCGGAGAACCTGAATTTTGAGGCACGTTGATCCTGCACCACTGAGTTCTTAGCAGTGTCAATCACTTCGGGAGACTTTAACTTAAAAAAAAAATAAATAAACAGCATTCCCAAAATTAGCAATTAAATCCTAAATTTTCCAGTCAAAATCTAAATTATATCCTTGAAAATTTCTACAGAAAAAAGTTTTCCCAGTAGTAGAACTTTTACACTGAGCAAATATTGCAATAACTGAGCATAATTCTTGACACTTTTTAATTTTCCCGTAACAATACAATAAAAACAGAGAATATAAAATTACAAAAAGATGGTACTTTACACGTAGCGTGCAGCGTCTCTTCCATTTCTGCAACGTCATAAGGGATAAAGAATGTTCCCCAGAAGCATGTCTGTTACCAGAGATTTCCAATTGGGCGCTGGAGATGGGAATGGGCCGAGGGACAACGCTGTGGGAACCACCTGTTGGGTCAAAAAGACTGCGTCAGGTATGGTTGGCTGTACGATTGGGAAGCGAGCACCTTCATGTAGAGAGCTGATTTCGTGCCCCCCGTGACAACTTCGAAGTGGGCCTCTCCTGCAATATGGGGCGGCATCAGGAATACGAATCGTTCAGAGGTGAAAGTTGCGAGTGACACACACCGACAACTGGTCCCTGGCCCAGTAGACGAGAGAAGATCGTGTACCACGGCATGGCGTCCCACAGCTCAAGGGTCCTCTGGAGGACACTCTGTACAGCTAGCACGGCCACACGCAGCTGAGAAGGAATTGCGAATTATTGATATTATAAAATACAACTTTGGAAGCCTCCCTTTCAGGGTCGAAGCAGGAAGAGGTCAGTTGCAGCAGTATCTAGGCCTGTTAAGAAGTAGAAGGCTCAAAGACGAGCACAACCGTCTATTACAGGTGTTAAGACTAGAATCGTTAAAAGGAGTGTGTGACCATGAGCCCCGTGCTCATGTTTTGTCATCTAGTTAACTACTGGCCATCACTGGTAACTAGCACCCAAATCCCCCCCCCCCCCCCCCCCCCCCCGAATCTGGAAAATCATAAAACCCGAAAACGAAGAGCCCTACATAAACATGCAGAATATAAATACTCAACTGCAAGAAACACTGCGTAGAAGACTGCAACCGTCGGAAAAAGGAACAGCAGTATGACAAAGAGTACTGTGCTGAGGAACAGGTGCTCGCTCGTCGTGCAGCGGTACGTGTCTGTACGCTGTCGCAGTGGGTTCCACTTGCGGGCCCTCCACTGCCTGCCCAATGCCCCGAGGGCCTTGGCCCATGCCCAGTAGAGGCGGCCAGCGTAGCCATAGAAGCAGTACACGTGCAGGGTGGCAAGAGAGAGCAGATCCGAGGCCAGGCTCAGCTGAAGTCCCAAGCTTCCAACCCGTACGTACAAGAGTGGCGACACCCAGGGCCAGACCACGCTTACGTAAGCTGCGGGAACAATTAGAGAATTTATCGCTTTGTTGCACCCTCGGAAGAGAATTTAAAACTTGATATTGTTGCGGCCTCTTTCGTTGCATTAACGTGGGTGTGGTCAACGCCACGTAGATACAGGAGGTCTACCCTTTGCCTCCTCTCCCTCCTTCGCTACGTGGACATTAGGAGTCAGAATACGTCTGCTACTGCAATTCGCCGTTCTGCGAATTCAAGAACCTGCAAATGACTGCAGCTTACTTGGAACCTGCAGACCTGAATATTTAGACAAAAAGTGTAACACGCTTTCCAGAAAATCAGTTTTAAAAAATTTCCTGTTTCTTCTTTTTTTTTTTTTGCGTTTGCAGCCGTTTTGCGTTTTATTTCCAAGTTTTCCAATTTAGTACGCGGGGACATATAGTCACCACTCGCAGACAACGGTGGTTCCCCTAATGGCCACGACCGGCGAAAGGACGTTCGCAATTGGCTGCCGCCGTTGAGAACACGATCCTGATTGGCTGACTACTATTAGTTGTTACATCACGTTGACATGTAAGCAGGCTTTCTGTACCTAGGTGGTGTTGGTGCGATCTGCCCTGAAACACCGCACGGTGGTATGAACGGTGCCGCGGTACCTTATGCGAACTACCTAACACATCACGATGGTTACAAATATCAAATAGACCTCTCCTGGTTTACAAACAAATGACGTCAGATGGTACAGCAGCGCCGCCAACTTGGTAGACTAGGACTACTATAGCAACAAACCAATAAGTCGCAAGAATGCCACCTTTAACTATAGTTTTCATATTGTAAGGTTTTTATGCAGTTCCTTACATATCATTACTTGTATGGCCTTCTTCTGCTCCATTCTACCACTATCTACCTCTCTATCTCTCGTAGTACACGTGGCGTTTAAAATGTGCAAAAAATCCCCCCCCCCAAAAAAAAACATGCCAAATGCAAATTCTACCACCTGGAGAACACTAAACACTTTGCACTCAGCAGCGCAGCTCGACATCTCGTCTTCATCTCAAGTGCCTTTTCTTTTATTTTTATTTTCCACACGAAAATCTGCCCTTTCATATAATATTGCTCGATTTTACCCTGTTTGGCCGCGGTTACATGAATATGACACTAGTGAATCGAATCCACCCATGTAAACAGTTTAATTGGGCATGTAAACAGATGACGCACATCGAGGGAAGAATAGAGGATTATGGGAAATGGTGTTCGGCTGCGGGCTAGTTGCGCCGTCTGTTACTCCTAGTCGCGATGACAAAATGGTGATATTAGGGAGTTCTCAGCCACACTCCGTTCTGGACATGTAGGTTAGTCTAGTAGACTGACAGAAACAGCAGGGCTTGCAGCCGTAGAGCAAAGTTCATTCTGAAGTACGCTTGAAAATGGGGCGTAGATGCCACATTTTCGACATTTTGACGTTCAGTGCGAAGGTAGTGGGACACCGGAAATGCCAGTATCTGCGGAAGAGCGCCTCTAATTTTCTGATATGGCCATAGCTCGGCGTTTCGGGCCTCCTAAATTCACGATCACAATCATCTGATAAGGTATGAGTTCGGGCCCTGCTACAGACTCACGTGAACGTCGACATGGCGTATCGGTGAGCTCGATCATGCCACATATTAGTGCTCTCACCTTGTGCACATAACATCGCACTTGTACACAGAGCAGGTGTGATGTTATTTGGTGAGTGCCCTAACATCAGGCATGATCAATCTCACCGATATGCCGTGTCGACCCTCACGTGAGTGCATAGCATCACGCCTTATCAGATGATTGTGATCGTGAGCTCAGAAGGCCCAAACCGCTCAGCTATGGATATGACACGGTGTGGCGTCATCTTCGGTCTGGACTCGACACACATTCACGTAAACGGTGGTGTATCGTCTTCTCTCCAGTTTCAACTTGATTCGATACGCTCGTGTCGTATTCGTGTAAACACAGAATTTTCCAGCTTATAACCTAAAACACAATTTTTACCTCCAATTTGAAAAAATGTAAAACACGAAAATGTAAAAACACAAGGGTCTATTCCACCTGCCAATATCACTTGAATTTTTCGCAAATGAATTGTAAGTGCAAGTGTAAGTGCTAATGCAAGACATACTTTCCCAGAGGTTGATGTGGTAAAGGAAGAAACGCCCCAGCGCGGAGCTCAGTTGCGCGTTCAGCTTCAGCCCAGCAGGAGCACCCATCAGCCACTGCACAATGGTGCGCAGGTTTGTCACCACAGTCTGCAACGAAACAATTCATGCCTGCGTTATTAGCCTTCTGCGATAGAATGTATCCAACAGCAACCAAGCAGAGCGGCACTTAAGTGCCGCTCGAACCTCTTCTCACAAAATGAAAGATGCTCTTATTTGTAGCTCAACACCAACACAAAAGAAACAGTATTCAAAGTACCATACTATAAATTAGAGATGGGACGAATCCAAAATTTTTCGAATCCGAATTCGAATCCAAGGAAGGTTCTACGACTCCATGAATCTTACGAATCCTTTATTTTAAAAGAGTTTAAAAAGCCAGAAAAAAAAAAACACTTCTCGTGAAAACTATTTTGATGCAGAATATGACACATATGTTTAATGAAAAACAAATTAAATACTGCTTCAGTTTTAGGAGAAAATAAACCCATATAGTTCTTCTTAAATGTAATTTATTTAAAGCGTTGTTCGTCGACTACAAGAAATGCATAAATTCTCGAGCGTGAATTATATCCATAAAACTAAGCAACAATCAAAAGCAAAAACCAGGTTACTTTTAAACTTGTAATGTGACAGTTCCTGCCTGAACTCTTTCAGTCCAGAGCAATGTAAACAAACAAACAAGAAAACGCCTGTCGGCCAATGAGGCTTTCGGCAGGCTTCGGAGGCGCCAATTTTAAAAAGAAACGAACAAACGTGGTTAATGGATTCGAAAGATTTCATTGCTCATTTTGGGCAGTGAGATTCGGATTCGCGAATCTCGAATCCGTGCCTAGGATTCGAGGATTTGTGGATTCGGTTGGCACATCCCTACTATAAATGTACTTAAAGTAAAGTACACAGACCCTCACAAAGCACTTCAAACTACTCACTCAGTACATTGCAAATTTAGATCGTATCACTGGATGTTTTAGCACTTGGTAGTGATAAAACGTGAGGTAGCTGTGTTTCGACTGTTATTTTTAGAAAACTCTTAGCTACTATTTTTGCTAAGAGCTAGCCAGGAAACATGCGCCGCGGTTACATCAACCAGACAGAAATGGGTTGAGTTGACCTATCACGTCACGTCACGTCAATCCTCTCTAGAAGATTGGTTGACATGGCCTGGTGGGAGAGGATCTGCAGCGATAAACCAACTCCGCCCGTTTCTGTCACATTCATGTAACCGCAGCTATGAATAGGGTTGCCACCTTTCGGAGTGCAAAATACCGGCTGAGGGAGAGGAGGTGAAATAGAGGGAAAGGGGGAAATGTTGGCGGGAAAGGGAAAGCGCGTGAGGGGTGGAGAGTATACAGAGAGGGAGAAAGAAAGAACGAGCATACTCGCTCAAGACAACAATGATAATACTAATAATGAATAACTACGAAAACGACTGGTGGCTACGGAGCTGGGTCTGTGCTCCAGATTTATTCAAGCTGTAGTGGGATGTTGAAAGAAAAACCCCCAAAAACCCCTATGAAAGATGTTGAGCCACAAATACCGGCAAAAGGCTGCCGGTATCACCTTCCTACCGGCAACCGGCAGAGCGAGCAAATAACCGGCCCTGCCGGTATAATATCGGCCTGGTGGCAACCCTAGCTATGAATAGTTTACAGCTGACTCATTAATATGAACTAAAAGAAGTGATTTTGCAAAAAAATTTTGCGTTTGTATTGTCAATTGGGTACTTGAGTAGTTGAAAGGAAAGTGCCGAAGAAAAGTACTCGAAGTACAGTACGAAGTACAGTACGAAGTACACAAACTGAAACGTACTTGAAGTAGTATTCGAGTACTTTGCTACTTCCCGTCAGCAAATCACGAACAAACAAACCGATGAATTCCGTTCCTTTTCTGTTGGCATCAAGGTAACAGCATTTAAAAGGAACTTTTACGAACGATCACCTGTGCCCAACGAAGTGACGCCCATGGAAGAGGTCCGTACCATTTAACACCCAACACGAATACTAGGCCGAGCAGACAGTCGAGTAGTAGTCCAGTAACCAAGTTTTTACTTCTGAAAACGGTAAAAATGTGTCAGTGGATCCTTGGTGACTGGAATGCAGTGTATCTTATCAAAAGTTAAAATGCCTTACGCGAGAGTCACACGGCCGTGCTGCTCGAAGTCCTTCTTGACGTCTGCCAGACCTCGCAAGCGATTGCAAACTAAGGTGCCTGTCATGCTGGTTCTCATCACTTTCCTGCTTGTATCTGAAACACTTCATGAAGAATTAGTTAGTTATTAGAACAGCTAGTTTTATTTAGTTTTTAATTTTATTTAAAATTTTTTAAAATTATTTTTAGTTTTTAATTTAAATTTTAATTTCAGTTTTTATTAGAGTAGTTAGTAGAATATTAGAATAGTTATTAGTTAGTTATTAGAATAAAGTCATTAGAATTAGTTTAGTTCTCTATTCACCTTTTAGTAACTTCAGGGTAAGTACTGGGTGTACTTTAGAATGACGCACTAAATTTGCAAGCACTATGGTAATTTTGGGAGGATTTTGAGTGCTCAGAATTGTCTGAGGAGTTTACGGTTAGTTGAAACCAACAAAACTGAAGCAACAAAAAGTAAACGTGCCAAAGTCATTTTTACTTACCCATTTGTAGTTTTATTGTTTTCCCATTCTCAGACCCCTAGCCAACTCTGCCAGTTACCAGACACTTGATTTTACTCTGCTAAGGCATAGTCTAGTATACAGGGTGTCCAATGAGAAAGTGCCATTATATTTCTAAAAAAAAATACAGGTAGCAAAAATTTGAGACTTGTTGTATGACATTCCTGAAGGTTTTTGCCACCCAAACAAGTGGTTTGCATGAGCGTACCGTATTAATTATGCTAATTATCTTAATTGAACTCGAAATTTTGCCAAGGAAAGGTAGCTTTTTTTGCATTAATTAGAAAGTCCGTGGCCACAACATGCTATCCCAATCGCAATTTAAAGTTTCTTCAAATATTCCCCAATTATTTGACACCCGAAAACTTGCCATATCTGCAAGCCCGTTTTCGGATTTGATCAGTGCCGGCACTATCGGCAAGGCCTGAAGACACTCCCACTGGGCGTGGAAACAGCATGAGAAAAACAGAAAAAAAAAGGGAGGGGGAGGACCACATTTTGTCTTTACAAGCACACCACATTTTGCATGCTTATCTTTTCGCAGCCATCAGTTACTGATGATCACAGACATAGAATGTTCTGTGCTGTTTTTTGTGTTGTCCTTTCACCCTCCCCATACTTTAGGCGGGTCATATTTTAGCGTGCCTTGATTAGCAACTTTTTTTTCTTCTTTTTTCTTTTTTTTTTGCGGTTGTTACGTGTCTTCGGGTGTCAAATTCTTGTGGAAACATTGTGAAAAATCCTGTATTTTTGACTGAAACGGTGCGTTGTGGCCATGGGCTTTGTAATTAACACAAAAAAACGGTACCTTTCCTTGGCAAATTCTTGAGGTCAATTAGGCTAATTACACAAATTAATGAGGTACCCTCACAGAAAACACCTGTTTGGGTGGAAAATGCCTTCACAGGTGCCATGCACAAGGTTTCCCATTTTTATCTCACCTATAGTTTTTTTAGAAACTCAATGATACTTTCTCACCGGACACCCATAACTATCAATAGTCGACTATTGATAGTACTATCGATAGTAGAATGTTGATTGACGAAAAGGTAGTTGACTGTCGATAGTAAGACAACTATGGGTAGTTCGCTATCGGGAAAACTATCAGGGAGCAGATAAAAATAGACAAAGAAAATGCCTCATTCCTACAAGTTTCACAACACATCGATGAGCAAATTAGAATGGTGCAAGCGAGCTGGTGTTAACATTTCATTATGGTGTCCTCTTTGTATTGTGTGTTCCTCAAACTCAAGGAAATGTTACCTCTTTTTACAATACAACTCGGAGAAGCTTTCCCTCCGACGCTGACCCTCAGCTTCTCATGTCGCTCAGACCAACCGCAAGGTCACGTGATACTCTCTGCACTTGATTGACTGGCATTGCAGTCTCACGAGCGTGTACGATTTTATGGTGAGCATCTTCTTTTGCTGCTTGCAGTGTATCATTCATACATTACAGCTAACATAGTCACCAATCGATAGCTTTTACACTATCGATAGCACTATCAATAGTCGCCTATCCATAGTTTTTGACGCTATCGATAGTTCTGCATCACTACCTCTAACCATTAAACTTGACGGGTAGTCGAAGTAGTGGTTTGAGTAGTCTTTGACTTTTTCCACAGTAGCTTTAAAAGCCTAAACTCGACTTGGTTAATTTCCAGAGAGATGTCCCACTTCTTTTTTTGTTTTTTCATTTTCCTGTCACATCATTCAGCTCTGACAAATGTTTAGCAGCTGACAAGTAGATTTTCTTTCTTCAAGCATGATATTTGTCAAGGTACACCCTGTAATTGTCCCTATATGTGACATCATTATTAAAAACGAATCCGTACCAGCCTGGAATCGCCAAACAATCGCGGATTTTACACATCGCTGTTGCAACCAGCAGAACGATTAGCCAGCAACCCCTTGGTTTGTGGTGGCAATCGGCGGGAACTGCTTTCATCACATCTTCTTTGAGGTCGTTCAGCGAATGTGTGTTCATGTTACTCGTCGCCACCATTTCACGTGCCTGTCCTTCGTGTAGGTTTTCTACCTTAACTGCATCGTAGAAAATAACAACGGCGTCTCTTTCGGGGCCACGCACTAAGGAAGTCAGAACGTGGACTTCCCAGTTGAGATGAATCACAAAGTCCAGTGGCACGGCTGACACTTCGTCTGGTAAGTGGGGCTCATGTTTTACCACCAAGAGGCCGACACGATCGAATGATTTTCTAGCTCGTGCCGACAGTGCCGAAACGTCAATAAAATTTACTAATTGATCGTCTCCTAGACGAATGACGGCCGCGCATATTATGTCACTTTCGGTTTCGCCTTTACCAGCGAGGAGAAGTCCAGTTCCAGAGCAAAGTTGAATGGGGAGGAAGACGTTGACAGAGGAGGTGACCATGTCGTTGAAAGAACCGCGGCACTGGCCACTCTTATCACTCATCGTATGCAATCGAAAATGTTCTGGTAAAGTGAGCAGAGCAAGAGGTTAGCAGAGCAGTTTGTTGCAAGACCTTACGGAAGCAGCCATTTTGGCACATTGTCTGGCATGGAGTTTTGCAGAAAATGCTGTCTAGGTGAAGTTGATAGTCACCATTATAATATTTATTGATAATGTATCAATAAAACAGTACACTCAGCAGCAAATATGATGACAAATTTATATTTATAACGAAATGGGAGCACACAGGGGCCAGAATTTCTCGCAATTCTAAACAAAAGCGCGTCAAGAAACAGTACTACTAGCGCCGTCATTCGTGCCCGTACAAAAATTTGCGCACGGTCAAGCCTTGTTTTGCAAAGACAACAACATGGCGGCTCGCACAGAAAAATATTGACGGTTGTTTTGAAACTTCCCACACATCAACATTCCAATTCACAAGTATTTCGAAGTCCGGCAAGGTGGCAGAGCCACGTCTGGTCACTGTCACAGCGTCGTCGTCAGCTGCGTTAACGGCGTGACCGCTGTCTCGGCTGTCTCACAGCTAACGATGACGTCACGATGGAGGTGGCAGCCAGTGATGCTCCCGAGCCGCGCGTTGATCCACGTGGCGAAGACACAGGTGACGATGCTGCAGCAGCGTCGACGCCACCAGCCGAAGTCCCTACAACCGAGCGCGGGTTAATGGCAGCTCTGGCTCAGGGCTGGCGCGAGCTCTGCTGGCTCCTGTTGTTGGTGCTGCTGAGCGGCTGGGCAGCCCTGCAACAGAGCGGCCTGCCCCCTCGCACCAGGTCGCCCAACCCTCCAGTGCATTTTTTCTACGGTGGCGGACACCTAGTACAAGATTTCTATCAAGGACAGTTGGCAGAGCTACGGTTGAGTGACCACGATGTGTCATTTCTCTTTTACTATGCCCCGTGGGACAGGGACAGTATGCGCGCGCGAGACATGATAGCTGAGCTGTCACGCAAGTGGTACAAACAGGTGAGCGCACGACAGGCGAGCGTGACGTGCTATTGATGAGTGTGCGACTTTGTCTTCCCCAGTGCGTTGCACGAAGGGGGTAGTCAAGCGCAGAGATTTCCACACTGTTGCATTTCGATTTTATTATAACCCGAATTGTTAATTGTGAAAATTAAATGTTAGTCGATATGGTGCGTTTAAATTCGTCACTGATCATGCACCCTACCCGCTTCTCTCTTGTAATGATGTAGAACCGCTGCAGGCTCTGTTAAAAAGCATGCCGTGTGGTGTGTTCCTACATGACAGTTGGGCAGCGTTCACACAAGCAACTTTTTCCAGCAACTATGAGCAACTTTCGAGTTGCTGGCAGTCGGCTGACACCAGCAACTCGAGTTGCTCAGAATCGCTCCCCAACCGAAAACTTGACAAGTTGCTCGTGCACCAGCTGATCAGTGAGGGCAGCATTGCCCACGACCTACTAGATTATAATGACCATGTCACAATCGGCAACCCATATGAGGAGCCCGTCGGCACGATCCGCTAGGGGCGCTACTCATCGGCCCGCAAGATCTACGTCATGATTGGACAAAGGAAATTTGAATTTTGAACACGCGGAAGCAGACGTACGGCTACCGTAGCAGGCAACAGCGACAGCTGCTATGAAAACGAGTAGAATGATGATGATAATCAACTTCAGAAAGAAGCATCTCGCGTGGGACATTCACCGCTTGTACAAAAATACAAATGTCAGCTGAAGTACAAAGTATTGCAGAAACTGAGGAAGCAATAACCTGCCGATGAGTAGCGCCACCTCTAGCTTCCAAATGCGGCGCTGGGAAGGGGTGCCTGTGACATGGTCGTTATAACCTAGTAGGTCGTGCTCTGATGGTATGATGTGATTTTGTTTGTGTGTTCATGGGTTCAAATCCTGCAGGTGCAGTGGAGACTTCGAGACTTTTTTTTTTTACTAATGCCACACAGACATATCAATGGGCATTTTTTGAAGATTACGATCTTTTGACATAAAAACAGGCTAAGATTTCGTAAACAGCAGCTAAAGAAAAGGCACAATCAGTTGGATTCGAACCCACATCCTCAGTTTGCCTTAAGGTTGCCTGTGGGCGGAGCTACCGAGCTCCTACGTGTGAACGTGTTCTCGTAATTACTCGTAAGACGTGGGTTCGTGTTGCGGGGAAAAAGTTGCCCCGTGTGAACGCAGCCTTAGAAAATCTGCCAAGCAACTGGCTCAAGCAGTTGACACATGTGCATGAGACCTCCCACGCAAATGGGAGGACAAAAAAAAAACTTAGCAAGGACTGTTGAGCCACAACACTCGGTGACTGTGTGATAACATGGATCGTCTCTCGCAGGGCTGTAGTAATATGGGGGGAGGGGGCCTAAAGGGGCGGCCGCCCCGGGTGCCCTCGCCAGAGAGGACACGGACCGGCAGGCCCTGCCAGGTTGTTTGTACAGTAAGCAGGAATGAAGAGAATTCGAATTTACGATATCGGTAGTGGTGGGGGGGGGCTTCATGTTTACCCTGCACCAGGCACAGACTGGCCTTGCGACGGCTATGGTCTCTCGTGTCTTTGTGAAGGACCTGAAAGAGTGTATGCTTCCGTTCGCAGGTACACTTTGCAGCTGTAAACTGTTGGTGGCCCGAAGGAGAATGTCGTCGGTCATACCATCCGTCTTCTTACCCCGTGATTGCGCTGCACGTGAGAGGTGTGGGCAACATCCTCTACCGCGGACCCCTCTTCCCTGCACAACATCTAGAACAATTCCTCATGGATGCTATGAGGCCCCTTGCGTACCTTACCACGGCAGAACAGATGGGAAATCTCCTGCGGAAGCATTCTGCCGTTGTCGTGGCTATTCTCGAAGAAGGGCTGCCCGCTTCACCCTTGTAC
This sequence comes from Ornithodoros turicata, assembly GCF_037126465.1. Taxonomy (NCBI): domain Eukaryota; kingdom Metazoa; phylum Arthropoda; class Arachnida; order Ixodida; family Argasidae; genus Ornithodoros; species Ornithodoros turicata. The sequence goes on along the minus strand of NC_088204.1, from coordinate 63,087,247 downwards.
GAGAGCAGCGGATATCGGCAGTATGATGCGTTCTACGTCCTGGCAACTCTGGCCCTGAAGAATGACCCACTTCGTGAGGTGGCCTTCGCTGTAGTGACCAATGCTGAGACAGCTCAGAGCCTGTGTTTTTCGGACTCGCTTGCAATGTACAGTTGGAATTCTAGTCTTGTGAGTTTGCTGCCCTTATTGTGCGATGAGCTTGGTCTTACAGCTGTTTCTTTTCCAGGCATATAATGGGGACTGGGCTGATACTGGTAAAATTCTATCGTGGATCTACAAGAATTTACGGCTGGTACGATTGAGTTCCTCCTCCCTCTTTCTGTGTTTTGCTCTTTCACGGTCCGTGTGTTGTCTGGGCCCCATCCTCAAGTTTTAATTGCCTACACGGTACTGCTTGCTACCTGCATTGTATTTTGTTCATTTATATGTGCCCACTGACAGCCTTGAACTAAAGGGTGGTGACAGGCCCGATGTGCACCATTGTCAGTGGGGATTAAACCCCGAAAACAAACTTGCCAAAGCACAAATTCAGCCATTGATGCAGGCACTGGGGAATACTAAGCACTCCACATAGAGCACAGCTGCTTAATATCTGGTATTCATTTAATATGGGTAAGACTGTCAGTTTTCCGTGAAATTTTGCAGAATTCTTTATTAATCACGGAATCCTTCATTTGGCACAGATTTTCACGGAATCCCTTATTTTAAGGGGTGTGCGAATATTCGAGTTCTCGAATTGGAATCGAACACCCAATATTCGGGTTTCCGGATATTCGACTATTCGCCGAATACGAAGGACGCCTCCCATAAGTGGGCTTCACCTGATGCTTCCCTGCATGGGATGAAGCCTGCTTTACGAAAGTGTCCATGCTGCAGGACGAACACCGACAGATTGTAGTTTAACGTTAGTCCAAGTTTATTGTGCATACTTATGTGGTTTCGTGTTCCGTCGTTTTTGATTTTATGCCTAGGAGGTTGCCTTTAAAGTAGCACAGAAGGCACACACCCTGTTTTTTTTTTTTTTTAACACCCTGTTTTCTTCCTATAATAATTTTGATGTACATGTTTAGCAAATATAAATCAGTGTTCCCAGTGTTATTTTTTCACAAGTCAAAAAGTTGTTTCACAACCCCCTTAAAGGACAACGGAAACGAAATTTGTCCATTGCAAAAAGGGGACCGAACAAGGTGTAAATATTATGTAAAATTACGGTGCCACTAGTATTTTACAAGTACGCTGTGCGGATGGCCATATTTTTGACGATTACGAGCGCGCTGGGCCGCCCACCCGACACGATCGCCCATGGAGCGCGCCAAGCATTGCGGGAAAATCTGAGGAGCGCGTGACGTCAAATATCTCTCGCGCTGCATGTGCGGCTGCCCGGCACAAACACGGCGAATTCTGAATAACGCCTGAAGATGTTTGATTCGGAGATCTCGTGGAAGTCTGAAGACAATATATCCTATGAGAGATGGGTTCGTACATGCTTCTTCGTCTCCGTTCTTTCCCCGTAGCAGGAATTAGACGTACGCCGAAACACCAAATGAAATGAAGCGAAATGAAAGTCAGGAACTCCAACAGGAGAGCCAACGTGCGTCACTTCCGTGGTCTGCTACGGCGGCGCGGCGACGCTCACCAGGGGCTCAGAGTGCTCCACGGCCGAATTTTATATCGCGATTGTGGCGGCGTTTCAACTAATATACGCAAATCTAAGTCGAATTCCGGATTGTTTTGGTACATATCGCAATATGAGGCAAATAGCTTTGCAGCCTATTTTCGTTTCCGTCGTCCTTTAAAGGGACTATCGCATCCGTCCCGGTCGATTCTGAAACTGTAGTGCTTTTTTACTCCGCGTTCATCACTGATAATAACGCCGAAAACCCGACGCGAATTGGCAGCGTTGTTCCTGTGTAGTTTGATATAAAACTTGGCAAGAGCAGACGACGCATTTCTAGATTCCCTCCCTGAAAACGTCACATGGACGAGGCCAATCACTGTGCGCCCTTTCACATGGAGAATACCAATCACGGAGCGGCCGGAGGGACCTTGGTAGCCTTGGCAACCAACCGACAGGCAGGCGGGCGAGGCGGAATGCTAGGGGTCGGCGTCTTCTCTGTTACCGGCCCGCGGAATGTTGTTTCTGGTTAACGTTGAACGTGTCCGTACAGCCAGGAGCATAACGCCGTGTTTCACGTAACATGGTTACGTCTGCACTCACACTCGTAAGCAAAAGTCAGCGTATTTACCGAGGACTTTTCACTCAGTATATTGCAATGCGAACGACAAGCAGACGATCTCGGAGACAATCGCCTGCGCTGCGCTCCAGTTCGTGCGCCTGGCTTACGTCATCATCGTCGTGGCTGCAGATGGAATGCGGACCTTTAAAACTCGTTTACTTAATATGTAAGCTGTTTTCGGAAGAGAAATTTGGCAAAGTTGACTCTGAAGCGGTGAGGAACATTACCCTTTCGGTATCGTACATACGTTCCTGGATGCGATAGTCCCTTTAAGCTTCTTCAAATAATTGCCTGATCCTGGCTCCTCACAAATCAGTGAATTATTAAGCCTGCAAATTTAACCGCTTACACAGTACTTGCAATGGCAGTGCCAAGACAACTGGAGTGGTTATCTCTTGTGCATAGCCATGTGCACAGTGTAGAGCAACATGCACCGGATACGCGTGCGCATGAACGTCAACCATATCAGAAACAATTACTATCTTGCACAAGGTTGCTAGTCAGATGGCAGGACGCTCTGGAAGTGGATCTAAAAATGAGTGATGACGAACAGTAAGCTGATGGGATGCAGTGACCCACATACCCAACACGTATAGACCGATGTACGCACTTCATTTTTCTTCCATCCAACAAGTTGAGGTCGCTAAACCCTGTAGGTGAGATGGAGGCAACAAAGATGTATGTAGTGTGTAGTACTGTCTACTGCAGAAACAACAGGCAATTTCACAGATGATTGCATGGTGTCCAAGGCACATGGGAATATATACAGGGTGTCTTTTTTTAGGCGATACAGATTTTTCATTAAAAAACTATACTGGCTATAGACATGCTGTTTTCACTTCTATCATCTCTGTGCCGGCGGACGTTCTTGGCTCTATGTTGCTCAACCACCAAATGACTAATTACCTAAAAATCGTTAATTAACTTTTTAATTATAAAAGCTACGAAGTTGTCCCAATGAGAACATCTATTCCTTTCGGTGACCTTATATCGTAGCCGTTTTCAGAACAAAAATCAGTTCGGTAGATTGTCCGCAAAAAATTCATGAAGGAACACCATTTTTTTCTTTCTTTCGTTTATTGCGCACCTTCGGAGACCGTCTTTCCTTCACCCCCAATGTGGAGAGGGTGAAAGAGCACACTGTTGCCTCTTGCGTCCGGGGAAAAGATTTAAAGAAAAGCAAACAGAAAATGCAACCAAAGATAAGGGCAGTTCCGATAGCCTCACCCGATACATGTGTTTTTGTTTTGTTTCCGCAAGTTCAAGCTCATCTTCGACGCATGAGGCGGCACTGTGGCGGCATCTTCGACGCATGAGGCTCCGTCACCCTCTCACATTGGGGGTGAAGGAAAGACGCGTCTCCGAAGATGCGCAATGAACAAAATAAAGAAAAAAATGGTGTTCCTTCACAAATTTTTTGCAGACGATCTACCAAACGAATTTTTGTTCTGAAAACGGCTACGATATCAGGTCACCGAAAGGAATAGATGTTCTCATTGGGACAACTTCGTAGCTTTTATAATTAAAAAGTTAATTAACGATTTTTAGGTAATTAGTCATTTGACGGTTGAGCAACATATGGCCAAGAATGTCCGCCGGCCCAGAGATGATCGAAATGAAAACAGCATGTCTATAGCCCTTATAGTTTTTAACAAAAAAATCTGTATCGCCTAAAAAAAGACAACCTGTATAGGAGAAGATCATAGTTAGGAAGTTGTTTGGGGCCTCTCAGTTTGCACACCGCACAGCAAAAATAAGCAGCTTGATGAGTGAAGCATGGGCCATGTTCAAAATCTTATGTGTCACAGTTGCCATCTTTATGTGCGCGTAACTGTGACAGGTATTTGAATACGACGTAGAACTCTTCGGCACATCACCCATTTTCAGTTTGCAGACGATATGCAGGAGAGAGTGCCATCTGCTTTGAAATTCTCTGTTGACGGGAGCAACACCAATCTCCCATAGCAGTCTGCATCGCAACAGACTTCATGATGTGTGCCTTTAAACATGCCCGTTGTTTTCAGCCTTGTTAAATGTCGTGCCACGTTAATTGTTCCTTGAAATTTTTTCAGGCCGTACACTGGCTCTCGCCATCGGGTGTGAAGAGCCTGGCCCTCTCGCAGGTGGTGGAAAATTCTTCAACTCTCATATTGTACGCGCCACGGCCCAGCTGGGAGTACGCTCTTGTAAGATCTTTGTGCCCTCGCAGGTACTTTTGTTGTACATAGAGTGCCCGTACACATAGCTTCTTTGTTGATTGTGAGTGCTGGTGGAGATTTGGTGCATGAGTTAGTATACCCTGAGCCTTGTGTACTGTGGTTAAACCCGTAAAACACATTTTCACTCCCCGCTTTGCAACGTTGTCACTTTTGGTGAAGTCCGTAAATGAACTTCAGAAAGTGCAAATTCAGCCTCCATTACCGGCATCGGAGACCACAAACACTGCACATCCTGGCGTCAGCACCTTTTTTCCTGAGTTATGCGATTTCAGTTCACATTCTGTGCAGCCACTTGGCACCTCCTGTTCAACTCAAGTGCGAGAGGTGATCTTTTTTTATTTTCCACCCAATGTCCCACCCGATATTACTGATTTTATGGTTCATAAAACGACCTAATTTTGGCTCTCAAATTTAAAAGGAGCAAAAAAAGAAGTTTGAAAGCATTGAAATATTGTGCAGCAATCATTAGGACATCGTGGGGATGTTGGAACATCTCAAAATGTGAGCAAGGTAGAGTGCACATAATGCTAACTGTATCTTGCAGTAACATAATGCTAATGTATATTGTAGCTGACAGTGTAAAACAGTTTCATCTTCCGAGAGAATAAAACAGGGTGTCTACCAACCTGGAAAACAGGGAATAGTCAGGGAATTTTGATGTGACTGGAAAAGTCAGGGAATTGTCAGGGAATTTGGCTAAAATGCAGCTGAAGTCAGGGAAAATCGCAGACAAGTGCCGTGATGATGCGTGGCGAATCGCGAGTGCCGACCGGTGGTTGAGAGACGATGCTGCAGCAACGTTACTGCGAGTAGCAGTTCACCAGTATGACAAGCTCTGACGCAGAAAAGTAGGGTAGCCTCACTAATATACTTAATAAATGGTCTGTTTTATGTTGGATCTGGTATCAAAACGTATGAGCAGGCACCAAGTTCCCTTTTGTTTTTGTCAGGGAATTCGCTTGAAATAGTCAGTGAAAACCTGGAAAAGTCAGGGAATTTGAAGGCTGCAGTTTGGTAGACACCCTAAGTTTCAATGTCCTACAAAAAGACGAAGGCACAGATGACAGTGTTGTCTAGTCTTCCCGAGTTCGGAGCGTCACCCCCTTCTGCACACGAACCAGGCAGTGTGCTTCACTGAGGGTCGATTCACACGATGCAACTTTAGTTGCGCGCAACCAGGTTGCGCCACCAAGTTGCACCGTGTGAACGGCGAAACTCTAGTTGCGCAACCCGAGTTGCAGGAGTTGCAGAGCGGATCACTTCACGAGCGATTTCTCCTGCAACTCTAGCTGCAACCTGTCAATCACACGGCTCTGCCTTGCAAGCGCGACCAATCAGGAAGACTTCGATGTGTCAGTTATTGCAGCGGCGGTACGCGAGATGATGAAATTATCACTGACCAGTGGAAATTATGCAAAATTATCACACTCGCGAGGGGTCAAAGTCGCGGTACGATTGGACGAAAATGATGACAATGATGTTATTTCGCGCCATCTGGCGAGCTCGGTGAGCACTACGGCATTCCGAGTTGCTCTCCGTATGAAAGGGACCTTTTTGGTGCAACTTCAGTTGTGTGCAGCTGTAGCGGGAACAGAGTTGCAACAAAAAGTTGCATCGTGTGAATCGACTCTCAGTGTTCATACCTCAAAAATAACAACTGTTTACTATATACATAAAAAACAAGTAGGCTGCACTTCTTCAGGTTTGAGGACCTGTTACAAGTGGTGAAGCATGTATCAAAAACCAAGTCACATGGTACAAGAGAAAAGGGTAAGGGTGAAGAGAACTACAAACGCAATACAAATATCAACAAAAATGAAAAACAAAACGCAATCAATAGGAGGTGTCCAGCCACCTCCTATTGATTGTGTTTTGTTTTTCTTTTCTTTTTTTTTTTTTTTTTTTTGTTTTAGGAGGTGTCCAGCCACCTCCTATTGATTGCGTTTTGTTTTTCATTTTTTTTTTTTTTAGGAGGTGTCCAGCCACCTCCTATTGATTGCGTTTTGTTTTTCATTTTTGTTTATATTTGTATTGCGTTTGTAGTTCTCTTCACCCTTACCCTTTTCTCTTGTACCGTGTGACTTGGTTTTTGATATATGCTTCACCACTTGTAACAGGTCCTCAAACCTGAAGAAGTGCAGCCTACTGCACGAAAGTCTTGTTTTTTATGTATATAGTAAACAGTTGATGCTCTTAACCGTCTTTGTTATTTTTCATTCTGCATCGCCGGAAACTTGTACATTGTTTTTTTCTTCACGTTCTACGATGTTCGTGCCTCCTCGGAAAGTGAACGGGCCGCTTGCGAGCGAACGCCTCCTTTACGGACAAACATCGTGCTTACGTCATACTAGGTCGGAATGTTCAGCTGTCTGTTACGCAAAGCTGCAAACTGTTTCCACCAGGTTCTGCGCAAAGTTGCCCGGAAGTCCACTACATTTGTAGGCTGAAGGGCAGGGCTTCTCCTCGAGGTGTTATGCTGGCTATGGTTGCAGAGCATGTTGCATTTCAAGTTATGCTTCATCTTTTTTTGTTTCTCACAGTAACAGTGTATGGTGCACTGCATGTGCAGTTGCAGGAAGTGGCCCGTGAATATTACAGCTGCGGTGACAAAGTTCTCTGGGGACTGGGAGCTCCCCTACGTGGGATGGGTTGCAGCTACAACGGAACCCTTCGATTCTTGGCCATCGATTCGGACACTTACGAGCAATTTGTGCCGCCTGGGGTCCTGGTCCCGGGTGTACAGCGCTCCGTTGCAATTATCTACGCTGCAAAGGTAAGCATGAGCCATCTGCTCAGTTTGTCACAAGTGGCGCTCTCCGACCACGACCCAGTGAGACCCATTTTCCCTCGCGTTACTCGTGTTCCTGGCACTTGCCAAAAAATGCCAAAAAAATCATTTAAAAACAGGTTTAATCAGGGTTAACAATCATACACAAGATCTATGTATGTGGAGTTTAGTTAATGGCATGCAGTAATAATCAAATGATGAACGGAAGCCAAATTCATCAGTCGTTATCTCTGCATATTAAAGTTTGAGTGGCTTTCCTTATGGTATTTTCCTTTTTCTTTCTGTTTCCATAATTTTTCTTTTCTCTCGTATTTCTCTTTGCTCGGGTTACAGAAGGAAGAGGAGTACGTGCTGGAGAGTCCCGTGAGTCGCGCATCCCTGCAGCAGTTTGTTCTGGACTTTACATCCAGATCCCTGCGGAGGCACCTGCGCTCGGAGGACCTGCCAAGTTGTTCAAGAGGTGCCCCCGTGTGCAAGTTGAACGGCGTTGCACTTCAACATCTACTAACGAAAGACGTGTCACAGGTAGATGTTTATGCACGCTGTTGAGCCGTTGTCCTCAACCGAGGTTCCACGAACTTCGTCCTGAGGTTACATGAACAAGATTATCTCCAGCACCCATGCGTGAAACGTGACCACCTACCAAGTCTCGCCCGCTGAGAACCTTGGTATTGGACCGCGCTCGACATTTGATTGTCAATATTGGGATTAGCATCGAGATTGCAGGACCAGGTTGCCACGGCTGATGCTCATTGTAAAGAGTAGAGCTGTCAACTGTGAGGTCATCGGTTGGCTAAACAAACAACCTAACCCATGAAAGAACTGATGTTCTGAGGCTGGAACAACATAGAAGGGACAAATACATACAGAGCCTCAATTTGCCTAATAAATTAACAATGAAAGATGAAAGTCACTGAAAAGGTTAGCCAGCTGTAGGACTGGAACCCACATCTTCTGGATTGCCGGCATCTTCTGGATGGCAATCCAGAAGATGTGGGTTCCAGTCCTACAGCTGGCTAACCTTTTCAGTGACTTTCATCTTTCAACCTAGCCCAACGTTTTTGTCTACACCATGAAACGTGGATCTGAAAAAATGCCACGTAGAGCGTTAATGTGCTGTGCCACAGGAGAAGGTCTAACTAAATTTTAGCTTCTTTAGACTAATTTGTGTAATTATGATATAATTGCAAAAAAAAATTACCCTTGTGTTTTTGGGATTTATTTTTCTGAAAAATATGGCAAAAATTTGGCTTATTTCGGGAGCTGTTAAACTGGGGTAAAAGTATGGTCCCTTGGTAAAACCTTGCGGGTGCAACTCATGCCTAGCCCTGTGTCAAACCCAAAATTTATTTTTGCGCATGAGCTCTAGGGTTGTTTGACAAAAATTGTGAAGGGATTGTGCTAGCTCCAGTAACACCTCCTTAGAACAAGCCTGACATCATTTCTAATTTTGGCCAATGACATGCCTGTCTGAATGGCAAATACTGTATAAGTAGTAATTTTTTCTAAGCACTTAATTTTTGTGAATGCTTTTTTTTTTCTTTTGCAAAATTAAGTCCCACAAAGTAAGTGATGCCTAGGGTCTTATGATTTTTCAAATTCGAGGGGGAAAATCTGGCGCTTTTTACACACGAGAATTCTGGGAGAAATCGTGTGCTACGATCCCTGTTTGATATGTCATCGAGCAATTTTCGGGTGAAACGAAAGGCATATGAAACAATCCACTGCTGTGACACTGGGACAAGAAATAAGAATCTTTATATTTCTACTTGGAACTGGGACAGTGAATGACCGCGGTATTCAAACACTTACCTGAGCTCCACAAAAGCTTGTCTTTGACTCCTGCAGGAGGGGATTATAAAAGGAAGACAAAACAGGTTGTCACGAATAGCTCTCTTCGCTGATATTACGATTCACTTTTCCGACGGTTTACCTAGAACGACATGTTGAAGGACCACAAGGATTTCGGGTAGATATGGGGTTTTACCTGAACCCTTGAAAACTTATTCGGAGAGGGGGGGGGGGATGAAAAATCAGGTTTAACCTGAGAAGAACCCTAGTGATGTCCCTATGAACTGCGTATCGCATGACGAACGTACCACAAAATATTCTGCCCCCATCCAAATTTGCCGGTTATTAAGATCGCAAAATCAGCTATTTATACACTACTTGTTTTTCCATCCCCTTACGTCAATTTGCGCCAAAAACCTCCAATTATCATCATCACCATCCCCTTACATTGCACTTGTTATCTGGACCGCTTGTGGCCGTAGTCACATACGAGCCTATGTTTCAGGACCTTTTCGTTCTCTTCTGTGCATCCTGGTGTGGTTTCTGTAAAACCGCAGTGCACTTCTTTGAAGCAGCAGCCAGGGCATTCGCTGGCACTTGGGACATACTCTTCGCAAGGTGCGTGCCAGCAGTTACCCCCTCTGGTGCCTTCCAGCATAGTGCAGCCAGACTGATGCAAACTTTTTTTACGTGCAGAATAGATGCCTCCAAGAATGACCTTCCTTGGGAGTTCACTATGGAGCGGTATCCAACCATCATCTTCTTTCCTGCCCATAGGTAAGAATCTTCACAATACAGTTTTTTGTTCGAGTAAAGATTTCTGTTTGGCTGGCTTTTGAGCAGCTGCAAAAGATTTGCTCAAATTTTAGATTTGGATTACAAAGTCAGATTTGGTAATAATTACAGCCGGATACAATAGAGGTAACTGTGATATTTCCGTTTTTTATTTGCTCTTTTCAATGCTTTTTGTGTGTGTGTGTGTGCATGTGCGTGTGCGAGAGCATTAGAATGGAAGCACACATTGGAGAACATCTTGTGACCCAAGTACGTACTTTTCTATGATTGGACCCTGAAGTTTTCGGGTTTTATTTTTTTCCAAATTCGGGTGGAAAAATTACCACCAGACTGAATTTGGGGATAAATCGGGCTCTATTGTCGAACAAACGTTCATTGTACAGCCTGTCCAGAGTATCAGACGTTGAGATCAACCGTGTATTTTGTGAAAAATTAGTATGTCATTGCCGTGACGTGCCTAACTTATGTGCAGTTTTGCGGGTAGAAATCGGGTTTAACCCGAAACCGGTGAACCTTGATTCGGGGTGCAAATTCGGGGAAAAATCGGGTTTACCTCTAAAACTTCAGGGTCTATCTATGATTAATGGTGATTTCAGCCAGCCGTGCCCGTGCAACGCAACGTCGTGTGTCAGCGCGGTTTCAGTGTACAAAAATCGTGTCCATGTAGCCTACACCGGTTGTCCAGCTGAACTTTGAGCTGGCTGTGCCCAACCCGATGGCAAACCCAAACGCAAAAATCACCGACCCAATTCGAGAAAGTATTGGCCACCTGGTGTGGAAAGTATCCGTACCTTTTTGCTAACTCCAATGGAGACTCCAGTTGAGCGCCCGGCTTTCATCTGGCAACATCGTTGCCCATCGCGTCTTCTCCGTTAGCGGAGTCCCACGTGACATATCATCCGACCGCTCCGACCTTCGAGAAAACACAAAGGAGGGAGAAAGAAGACATCTTCCCATCTTCCAATTTTCCCCTCTTTCGATCCACCTCACATGACTTCTCCACCACATCACCCTTTCCGGATGCCGGGGTCGTCGTTAGGAAACAAGTGCCCTCTCCAGAACATGACATTATTGCAATTTGTAGGTTTATGATCATGTCACTCGCTCGTCGCACCATCAAAACTTGTGGAGGCTCGGCAGATCTTCAGAAATTGACAGAAATGCACACTGTTAGTAAACAGGATTGAAATTTCGTGTATAGAATCCTTAAGGCACCTTCTTTTCATGGACTAAAAAAATAAACGCCTTTTTCGGAGTCCGGAGTGGCGCTTTATGACAATGTACCATAGCACAAAGGACATTACAGAGCATAACTAGAGATGCAAAATTTCCGGAAATTTTGAATCTCTTGAAAGAAAAAAGGTTTCTTTCGGGGGGGTTTTCCGAAAAATTGGAAAAAATGGAAACAAACGTGGTTACTGCTGAGTCGAAGCATTGCCGGCCACGCCACAGCGTACAATTGAGCTAGAAGCTTTAGCAGTGTTCATCCTCTAGGCATAAATGCAGAGCAGAGCATCCCGTGAGACTGCTGTCTACTCAGCGATAGGTAATTAGAACAACCCGACCACTCCGACCAGAACTCCGACATTATGTGAACGCGATGGCGATCGCTTGGAGCGGCCAGACGGAGCTCTAAGTCGGCGGTTGTTGACGGATTAGAGGCACCTAAGACACTGTTGGCGGGTTGGAACGCATCAAAGGCACGCAAATGTACATTCTTGAATTATGTCGCCTGGAAATTTTGGGCTATTTTTCCGGAGACGAGGAACCGAAAAAAAAGATTTTTTTCCCCAAAAAATTTCCTCTTTTTTTTTTTCGGGGCTTCGCATCTCTAAGCGTAACACGCTATTCCTGTATCTCTCTTTTCTCTGCTAGGAGGAGCGAGAGCAGCGTGTACAGAGAGCGGCCACTGACCGAACTCGGGCTGGTGCAGTTCGTCCTGGGACGTGCACAACCTCCAGTTGTGCTTGCGGGAGCTCTAGCATTGTGCACACGCTCAAGGGCGTGCATACTGCGAAACTTAGTCCGAGTGGCTCACAGGGTCCTGTGCCTACCCGAAGAGCCCTGGGAAAAACGCAGGCAAACACTCAGGAAGGCAAGGAAGATGAGAGACCAACTGACCCATGCCCTTCTCTTGCACACTCACCACACAGATACGCACAGCTTGTGAGGTAATGTGTGTTGTTTTTTTGGCTACCGTAGCATCGAGATTTGTGGCGATGCTGGATTTTCGTCCGAAAATTGGTTAGCGGTATTCAACTGAATTGAATTGTGACCTGCAACAAACTGAGATCGGATGAGTAGAGATCATGTAACAGGTACAGTCGAAAATCGTTAATACGACCGTGGCCGTTCCGGTGGATATTGGTCATAAAGCAAATTGTCCTATTAACGAATACCACGTGTTACAAATCTTACCATGCTGTATACGTAAGCTTTGAAACGTAGAAAATTACGTCAGCTGGTAACAGAATACGAATTTGAGGCATTTTAAAAGAATGAATAACACTTTTTATAAAAGTCTGACAAAGACATTTGCTTAGTGTAATTCTCAGTCTGACGTGTATCCGCTTCTCCATTCCGGAATTCAGCTCTGTTCGTTTGCGCTTCTTCTCAGACATGATCGATGAATGCCATATGACTACAGCAGATCGCTATGACCATGTGACCGAGGGCACTGCTCTTTTAACCACATCAGACAAGGACATCACTATCGTGAGTCACCCCAAAAGCATGCCCGTATTTTGACCAATATATAAGTCAGGAGAACCGCCGTTTCAGAGACCAGAGGTCGTAGCAATGAGGGTAAAATACACGTGTTCGACACTGGTTGTTGCCGAAAACACCTGTCATATAAACGAAATGTCGTATTGACGAACAAGAGTTACATGCGGAGTCCATTGGGATGGAACAGTTCCCGGGAATAACGGTCATCAAGCGGGGCTGTCATATTAACGAGGTTCGAGTTTGCCTTACTTGACCGTACCTTACTTGTGAGCTGGCTGTCTGTTCTTATGTGAGCTTACCGTATTTACTCGCATATTTTGCACCATCGTATAATTTTCGCGAGCATAGTTTAGCACTACAAATGACAAGAAAACAAAAAAACGCGTAATTTGCGCACACGCGCTTTCGCGCGCAGATATCTGACGCGCGTCTAAGTCTGGCGAACATAGTGTGCTTTTGGCTCTCAAGAACGACTAGCAGAGTCTTCCGGCAGCGTCTCGATGTTTTTACCCGGCATATGAGCGGTAGTGGGCCGGCATTTTGTGTCCCGACAGTCAGTGGCTGCGCGGTATTTGGGTACTCCTTTCGCGCTTGTGCAATGCAGTGATAACATCAATATCGACCGTACCGAGAGCCTATATGACAGTGGTTCTAAAATTTTGTGTCGTTTGAATATCGTAACGAACGTTCCCGCGCAATTTGTGAACCCCCTACTTTTCCGAATCTTTTTTGGGGGGAAAGCGTGCGCAAATTATGTAATTATATTTATTTATATATATATGTTTGTAAGTCAAACGTATACTCCGTTACATTCTCATACTGATATACATTACATACAACCATATATATATAACATACACATTATATATACAACCATATACATTACATACGTAAGTCAAACGTCGCCATGCCAGTACTGGACAGCTGTTTCGGCCTTCTTGGGCCTCATCAGCAGTACGCAGGCAGGCAACGTTTGAGCGGATGGCGTCAGAAGGTCACATGGCACGTGATGCCTCCCGTCAGGGTGTCCTAAGAGACCTCTGAAAGCCCAGAGCAAAGCCAGTCAAGTGTACAAGGAAAAAAAATAGCAGGAGATCTTTGGCTGCACGTATAGCATATGTTTGTAAGTCAAACATTGCCATGCCAGTACTGGACAGCTGTTTCGGCCTTCTTGGGCCTCATCAGCAGTACGCAGGCAGGCAACGTTTGAGCGGATAAACAGGTAAATGACACTAGACGTATTTGAAATTAAAAATTACAGATTAAGATGGCTTCTATGGCTGCACGCAGTGAAACAGATACTCATGGAACGATGCGACAGCACCAGAGGACACATGTTTCGCCGTGTTTGCGGCTCGTCAGCTCTGAGTAGCTGCGCATCGTTCCGAATTGGCAAACCAGGGGTCGCTCAGCGAGCGATATACACCTGGGAGGGTGACTGAGTACTCCTCAATGCCACAGTGCAAGCCAGTGAATTATAATGAGGGGAAAAAAAGCCATTAAAGAAATTAAAGCCATTAAAGCACCGTGTGTCAGAATTTTTGGCGCACGTCAAAAGAACCTCTGTTGGTCGAAATTATCCGCAGTCCTACCTCGCGGCACGTGCAACATGTCCCCACACTGGGCAGGCAACATTATTTACCATTGACAAGGTGTGCACTGTAACCAAACGAGAGTACATGCTCATGCAAAACTTTGTCGTGCGCAATGCCATCCCACGAAGTCCTCTCACTTGGTAATTAGAGATCTACATGTTTCTGTGCTACCGAGAGTCATCTTCATTCATTATCCCACGTGATTTCATTTGAAACAGCAGTTGCCGCACAGTGGTTACCAAGTGGGCCCAATTAGCGCGTGAGCCCACTGGAAGGGAAATGCACTACTTCAGGTTACGCGTTAAGTTACTGCTCAAAATGTACTGCTAACTACTAATATACTGCTAACATCAAGTTACTGCTACCAGAATACTCCGAAAATTGATACACTGCGATCCCGTACTCTAAGGGGACCAAATATTTGTCCGAATGAGGGCTTGTTGCACTGGCAGCACGGCTGCATTGGGGACACGTCATGACTAGGCTTCCGACTTTTTGGATTTATCCGATAGACTCCGATAAACTCTGATTTTTCCAACGCCCACAGGGGACCTTAAGCTTTTCCCGTTTCCATCTTCCTTTCTCCCCCTTCTTCCATACCTAGTTTTCGACTTCAAACTGATTCACAACTTATAAAAAAAAAAAAAAGGTCAGAAGTGGTAGCCTCCTTCAGGGTCGCTGGACGCATGAATGGCCCAAAAGGAGGATACTACGCACACTTGTCCCATCTGTTCCATGTATCCTCGACCCTAGTGACTCTAGTTGACCCCGGGTACTGGGCTAGTTTGGCACAGAAGAGTTCTGTGTTCGTCACAGCTGCTACTCATTTTGAGCCTGGGCACCATTCACAGTTTGTGCAAATACGCTTGTTTGTACTTCAATAGCTCTGGGTATTGAAATATCCGTGCATTACATCGTGTGGTCCCAGTCACTTTTGCACATCTTTCATTGCATTGCCTCTGCGATGACTGCTCCGCAATACTCCGAAATTGGCGCCGTTCATTTTTTAGACTTTGTTATCCTCCGAGAAACTCCGAATTTCCGAAAAGTTGAAAACTCCGATAAACACCCTTCGAATTTTCCAAAATGAAAACTCCGAAAACTCAGAACCCTAGTCATGACCCACTAGGCCTTGCCAGATGTTTGTTGTCACGTGATGGCGAAAGTATAAGAGTAAACATTCTTTGCAAAATATTTATTTAGAGGAAAGCAGCTAATAAATTTGTAATACACGTTTGCTTACTTTCCTTCACCGGCGACTGTCCAAATGTTGTTTGCGGTGTTAAGCCTAACCCAATGGCGAACCCCATGAACGCAAATATTGCTGACCCGAATCGCTGCCTTTGTACGTATTGGTAGTGTAGTCCCTGTAGTCCCTGGTAGTGTGATCCCTGAAAAACAGCATGGCTTGCTTTACTGACGACAAGTAAGCAGCATCGTTCAGTCACGTTTGCACACACCATATTACTTGCTGCTCTTCCCCCTGGTACAAGTACTACCACTTTCAAGAGGAATGGACCAATAAGTTATAATAATATGCAAATGATATAAGTAGAGCCTGAGGTTTTTGGGAAATCTTATTTTCTAAATTCAGGTGGTAAAAATTCGGTAAATGAACATGTGCAATAAATTCATGCGAATTCGGGTAAGAAAAATCTGAAATCAGAAATCTGACTCAGTTACTCAAGCTAACTATAGTGGTTTGGTACAATGGTGATATAGCTGCGTTTACTGCCAAACAAATAAGTTACTGCATTCTAGTCCAGTGAGGGCAATTTGCTGGGTAAAAATCGGGTGTCACCCTAAAGAGGCGACCTTCAAGCCAGGGATGATTAGGGTTAAACCCTAAAACCTCAGGCTTTAGTTGTAAGTAAGCAGCCCAACAGCCGATGCATAGTCGGGTGCTGCCAAGCAATCTCGTTGGAATAAACCGTTGTGCACGTTCATACGTTCGAATTATCTATTCTGGGAGAAGCGGCACTATGAGTCGAATAGTGCCATCCATCTGGCAACATTGTCACTGCAGCTCACCGTCACTGACGTCAGTAAGGGACAGCACAACCTCTGAAGTGTGTATGCTATGTGCTCATTCGGTATGTTCATTCACGTTTCAGATCTCGATGCAAGATTGTCTAAAGCACAAAGTGTTGATGCTACATTCCACTCAGGAAATCCTTCGCCCAAGTGCCACGAAACCGTTTTGAGTGCGACAGACTTTGTAATGTTCTGTAGGAAACCTCGTGAGGACACCAGCGCAGCACTGGAGAGAGAACGAAAGTACCGTCTCGACAGCTAGAACATCAGACTTGAAACGGAAGTATCATGCTCTTGGACACATCGTCACCGGATACCCTCTTTTGCGTGATTTTTTTGCTCCATCACGCTTCACATCTCTGAGCATAGAAATGCAAGTATAATATAAATTTGCAGAAATACCCGAGTTTCCCTGTTGAGTGGCTGCAACCGTTAAGAACTTGCTCAAGTGCATCAACTGTGATGGTCATTTCAAGTTTGTGAAGTTGCAAAATTCTTGTGCACTGTGCAGCGGATGTACAGTATATATTGAAATAAATACTGCATCTTTTTGGTGTGGAAAAAGATAATCATAAGAAGCATGTAAGAACATGTGTTTGATGTGAATAAAGAATGAGTGAGAAAAACAAACATGTATGAGAGCTTGCGTGCATGCTGCAAGTTTGAAAGTTTTTCAATTAATGTTCATGGTTAGGTCTCCAAAACTCAGTGTATGAAGGAATATGAAGCTTGTAAAAATATTAATAAACTGAAATGCAGTAACAATAGCTTTCTCTTACATGTTTATGTTATGACAGAATGCCATATGTGCCTTTCAGGTGTTTGCTCACCCACCTAATTATCCATCCCCAGGAATCACCTACCATATGCACCTAACAAGGCAAGCTATAATCTTAAAAAGAGCTGCTACGGGGTCTTCTCCATGTGCAGTACATGTCTCATAAAGCTAACTCGAACATGTTGCATGTTCAGTCAAGTGTAGCACAAGTTAAAGAAACAGGGCCCGCTTGCACGAAACAATCCTAAGTGTAACACTTGGCAAGTGGTGCACTAACGCGATAGTGCACTAAGTTTAGGGTTGCGGTTAAGTGGCTTGCACGAACACTTCGACGACCGCCCTAAGTCGGGTATTCTAAAGTGGATCGTGGCTACGAGCAGTAGCAGTTTTCGGAGACTCTCATTGGTAGAAAGAGAACTTCCGGAGTTCATCCCAGGAAGTCGTGGTCGTGCGTCACGGCATGTTTGGATTCTGGGAAGTCGTCTGCTTCTGCCGTCGCACGTAAACAGTTTGTAGAACCAAAATAAGGTATTGCACTATCATTGTAGCTGCAAGAACGAGTTAGGTCACTTGTTGCGTGCTTCTGTTACATAAAATAAAGCCTGTGGCCCAAAGGATGTCTCGAATTGCTCGATGATTGGGAACTTATCGCCAACGGCACTGCCGGTGAGAGGCACTTCGCGTGCGGCGATCATTTTGAGAGATGTTGCTAACGAAAAGCACAATACGTACGCCACCCACAGCATAAAAAAATGAGACGTTGTTAGTATTGCGAGGAAAATGCGTACTGTATTGCGAGATACAGTTGGGGCCAACGACGAATCTTCGATACACGGTTCATAGCGGCCGACATGTTAGTCCTAAGCTTTAGTGCGGTAGTTTAGGGTGCTCCTAGGACCCTTGGCCAGCGTCCTAAACTGCGCGGAGCGAGCGCCACCACTTTAGTGTTGTAAAAGTTTCGTGCAAGCCACTTACGGCTCCGGCACTACACTAAGTGGGGAACTCGTTAAGTATTACACTAAGTTTGTTTCGTGCAAGCGGGCCCAGAGGCATACTTAGGAAAGAGTGGCTTCGGGGGTTCAGCCTCCGAAATATTGCTTTTCTTAGAGGGAAACTAGGGTGAAATGCTTTTTGTCCAAGTCTTCGTAAAATCCCTCCCAAAATTTCAACTGCAGGATGGCCTTCTCATTTCTTTAATGGAATATAACGCAAGAAAACTGTCGCATGACGTCGTGCGACATATATATAATCGATTATTTGTTACGTGCGTTGTGGCGAATGTGCCTTCACGATTGAACAGTACCAATGAAAAAACGTTCACGAACACATGTCGAGCACCTTCGGAATTTTAAACTTTCAAATTGTCGCGCCAGAGCGCGCGTTACTGTTTGACACCGAAAGATGGCGACAGCTTTAAGAGCCATTCGAAGCGCTCTCTGTGGCCAGTAGACGAAACAGGACGCCGGCCGGGACGCGGATCACTGCCATTTTGTCGACGTTCGCATTTGGAGACAGTCGTGCAGGAAAATGGCCCATCGCGAGCGATCCTTTATCATGGTGAAGCCTGACGGCGTCCAACGCGGACTGGTCGGCGAAATCATCCAACGCTTCGAGAAGCGTGGTTACAAGCTGGTGGCACTCAAGTTTATGCAAGCCGGAGAAGAACTTCTGAAGAAACATTACGCTGACCTAGCTGGGAGACCTTTCTTCAACGGCCTTGTTCAATACATGCAGATGGGCCCCGTCGTCCCCATGGTGTGGGAAGGTGCCAACGTGGTTGTGACGGCTCGCGACATGATTGGACAAACTGACCCCTTGAAGTCGAACCCTGGCACAATTCGCGGCGACTATTGCGTTCAGGTCGGCCGCAACGTGATCCACGGCAGCGACTCCACCGCCAGTGCCGAAAAAGAGATCGCCCTGTGGTTCACCGAGCAAGAACTGGTTTCCTGGACCCCAACACAAACAACCTGGGTGTATGAAGACTAAGTAGCCATCACTTTACTATGTACTAATGAATAAAACTTTCTTTCGGGATCTCGTGTTGTGCTCCCCGTTGTGTGCTCTTCGCTAGGCGTGCCGGTGCTAAATTAATTGAAGGGTTCGTGTCTCGCTGCCGTTCCACAATGGGCAATATTGACCGTAGTCTATTTCGGTTGTCGCGACCCGCGTGTTGATGGAATCATTTCAGGCACGACACCCAGTAGAGTAAATTGCTCACGCATTTTCGTGCCCCGAAGACCACATAGGCACGGTAGACAAAGTGTCGGCCCTGACGTTAAACTTGTAAAGTCGTAGTTGCCTGCATATATCTTGGAATAATGCTGTGTTCTTCAATGTATGGAGATACGCTTAGCTAAACTATGGTGAACTACAGCTAAAGCTTACCAAGGTTACAGATGCACCACTTTCGGTGTGCCACGTGGCGACAACAGCGCCGCTTGTAACTAGCGGAGAGAATTCGTCCCAGGTTGTGATCAAGTTCGCGGGATCTTACGAAGTGTTGGTGGGATAATCTGCACCAATCAATCACCTATGATTACCTATAGGTAATCCATTACCTTTTACAAGAGAGCTTTTTCATACTCTTCTGTGATCACCATAACCCGAGCAGAACAACGTAACATTTAAAACAGCGAAAATGGGAGCAGCAATTCGCGGAAAACTGGAGTGTTCTGTCTGCCTATTTGTGTGTGCTGGCACGGGCTCATTGCTTATTACTTTCCGTCAAAAGTTACCGTTGGCAGCCCGCATAGTGGCAGGCTTTCGAAGGCAGGAGTCAATGCACCTGTTGCATAACGTACAGGACTTTCTGCCTATTTCTTTTCTTTTTCATCAACATACAAGACTTCTGGGTAACTTTGCACTTTTTCACACAAATGTATGCACAGAAAGTACTTAATTGTGACAAAGAAACACACACTATTTCAGAACATGCACCTTGACAGAAAATCCTCTTTATTAGACATTATTGACATTTGTATATCTGGGTCAAATTTTATAGGATAGAATACGCACAGCCACATAGGTACCGGAATGACCCAAAACACATCATGTAAGGTTCTGCAGTTTTTCCAAGCCTTGTTTTCTTGAAGCTCCTGCAGTGCACAGGCTGACGTAAGGTTTTACTGCAATGTCCAACTGGCTGTTATATTGAGAGTTTGCAAAACAAGACAAGTTAGTTCAGCTTGAATTATCCTATATCAGTTCTTGAAGGTAGAGTACAAGACGTGAAGCAACACATGGAGAACTGTGGCTATTCAACCATGGACCATACAAAATAACAAAACAAAAAAATCAGAGAAGGGCCGCAGAAAGATTCTGCTGGTGGCGTTACTGCTTAGTGTAATAATTTACTGAATTTTTTTTCTTTGATCGAACGGTTGAGTGCAGTGCAAAGGTTGCACCTCGCTAAATTGAGTGTAGGCACTTGGGTGATTTGCACTATATCACGATGTCTAGGTCACTCGATGACTGCACGGGGCTACAAAGCACTACCCCACACCCGGACATTGCTATTACTTGAATTTCACAAATTATTTTTTTTTTTTATGTGTTGTAAACAGTCAGAAGATGCCTTGTGAGCTTTAGTTGCCGTGTTTGCGCTCTGCTACTTTACATGAGAAAGACACTGTCCGCCACAAGTGTGTTTGTGTTAATGCCTGCTGATCCCAAGATTACGGGTTCAAACCTGGCCGAGGACGGTGGCAACTTGGAGAGGAGGGTACAATTTGCTCAGACACTCCATCTTCTGCAAAGGATGTTAAATGCAGCGATCAGAGCCGTTATCTTTTCGGTTCAGGTTCAGGTTCTGGCATACTGGTTCTGGTTCAGCTCCACAGCAGCGCAAAATATCGGTTTGAACCGGTTCAGGAAAGTAAATTTTAAGCAGGCTGCCATGGGTTAAGAGTAAGCACATCTTTACAATTCACAAATAACACAAACATACTTTTGTTGTTGTTGTTACCGACACAGCAGTGGTTTGCAGTAACACTGTGTTCTGCGGTGATATCATACCCGCAAATATAAATATGTTTACAGTATCTGCCGTTCACACAGCGGCAATGTACAACCTACAATTGATAAAGTGGGATGACAACAGTGAAGAATTTTACACCTTCACCATTGTACATGTGTACTGCACTTTGATGGGCCATGGCTCCCACTCAATTTTTGAACAAAAATCTGAGGTAATTTCAAGGACCCTTAAATGCGTGACCGGAATCTTGTCCATGATGTTCACAGTTTATGGTCATGACTTCACAATGTTTCATAAAAAAAAAAGTTTAGCTACAGATATCACACGACAGAATATGTGGGGACTGTGCAATAGTGATCCGTTCACAAACATGACTCCCATGCATTAAATATCATGCAAGAAGGGTTAACGAATACAGCGAAGGGCTGCAGTTCCACGAGAACAACAAAAGGTGCAAAATCAAGGGTTTTTCAAGGACTGTGGAAAAGCCAATGTTTTCCACTTTTGAATTCTGGGTATTGAAGGGTTTCAACGACCAGTAGGAACTACGTGAGTCAGTACATTTCATGGTGTATGAAAAGGTCGTTGAGTAGCTTCTTATAACCTGTTTGGCAATGTACGCCCCTCGTCAGCCAAAGTGTCAGTGGATAACATCGTCAGTAACAGTTGAGAATAGGTGAATGTCTGTAGCAATTCTACACAAATGATGATGAGCAATTTCTTGTTTCTTCCAATAGAAACGCAGGCACTGTTGACAGGCCGATGGCTCCTGTGCTCTCAAGCTTCATTTGTTATGTCTCTGGTTATCCAGACACTTTATATGAAGTACATGAAGAATCAGAATATGCGATGCTTTTCTTTTTTTGCTGCATAAAGTAATGCTCTTCCTCAGATATTTCCTGCTGTACGACAAGCTTGAAGCTTGCAGAGGATGGATAGCATGATTCCAACAAACAGAAACACGATGTCACTTCCAGTTGAGATTATGCCTAAACACGCTGGTACCCTAACAACAGAACGTTGAATTATTGAAACGTTCAACCTTGTCTGACACTACTGACATGTTACAAAGCCAAAAGCACAACTGCTCTTTGGATACATGGGCCAGCTGGTCAAACCTAGCAGATCAGATTGGCCTACCTGCGAAGACGAGAGTGGAATTTCTGCGCCCATTTGCTAGCCAATTAGGAAGCATTGCATTGCAAAAAAGGTGTTTGAATGTCTTCACATACCAGTACATTAGCTACTGGACGATGTCCGCTGATATCATGCGGTAAAAAAATCTCTCAACGGTAAAGATTTTAACAAAAGGAAAAAATCTCCCTTATAGCATTCAAAATTTCTCGGAAGTTTCGTGTCACAGCTCCTAACCACAGTAAACCTGCCATACGTCACCAAAGCGCATCTACGAGGTAAATGTTTTGTTCGTAAAAGTAATTTAAAGTTTTTTTTTTTTAGTCGGACCGTCTGAAATGCTCAACGTCCAGACTGGTCGGGTTCGAATTCAACGCAGTCAAGCTAAGAGTCACGAAGGTCGGTAAAGACAACGATTTATTTACACGTCGATCCCCAAGACCGGATTCAGTTCTGAAATACAGAATTAGAATGCCTAAACTCCAGCAACCTTGCTTAACCCTTTCGGGCCCTGGAATTATTTATTTTGAGCAAATTTTTTTTTTATATGGACTTTTTGTTACTACTGTGCACCCATGCTTACAGTATGCTTACATTAAAAAATATTCAGTTCAGAGGTATTTTGTAAAATTGCTACCTGTCGTCAAAATAGGACACCAGGGTTGTTGACTGCGGGGGCCCCATACGGGAGGCAAAGGCTGCAAGTCTAGAGAGTGGTAGGATTGACTGAACGCGTGTGACCATTGTATTCAAATACAAGGAGCATTAAGTGTAAGCAGTTTTCACGTAATACATATTTGAGGACACTGGTACGAAACCAAAAATTTTCATGGGGGTTTACGTACGATTAGGAGTTTTATCAACGCTTTCTATACTGCACTTATACTCACTTCAGACAATTGAGTAATATAGGTATTGCATAGGATTTGTCTGACTTGCTGCACAGACATGTTCTTCCCAAAACAGACAGCAGGGTGTAGTGCTTTATCCAGAGCCTCAAGCTTGGCAGGGATCTTGGACATGACAGCAAGCCCCCCCCCCCCCCTTCTTTTTTTTTTTTTAGGTAGTGTGCAGGTGAAAAAGTTGGGGGTGTCAGCAAACACTTGAATGGTGTAGGGGTTCTGGATAAATCACTGGCAGGATCAATGGTGCCCTCTATATGAAACTTTTCCAACGACCATAATCACAGTCCCTCAATAGCTTTCTGGTCACGCAGCTCCATCAAAGAGTTTGGCTAGGGACAACGGGCGCCGCCGCGATCGGAACCTGGAAGAAGCTTCCGCTCAGGCCAGTCACAGGACATAATGATAAACGGAACGCAGCCAGGGACACGGACGAGGAAGTGCAGAAATGAACTGCTGTCAAAATCAATCTTTGTCTTATCAGTAGATGTAGTTACCAACTACCCCGCATTTCTATGCTCGTTCAGTCACAGGAATGGCAGATGCACTGTTTTTGCGCACATCCTACAAGAAAACTATTTGTTGCAATGGCTTTCGACTACGTTGCAGCAGCTATAATGCGAATAATCATTTTCTGTTCAACTTTATTTTACGTGGAAAGCTGCTGCTGATCACTTCTAGCGTCACGGATGTACTGTCGCGAGTGTTCCATCTTCACACCCTCAAC
Source organism: Ornithodoros turicata (assembly GCF_037126465.1). Lineage (NCBI taxonomy): Eukaryota > Metazoa > Arthropoda > Arachnida > Ixodida > Argasidae > Ornithodoros > Ornithodoros turicata. Next base: position 63,063,541 of record NC_088204.1, on the reverse strand, counting down.
CAGAGATTCTGGCGCTGTTTATGGTCATGGCACCCGGCGGAAAGGTCATCCATACGTTATTTAGTGCGTAGAAGACCTTTTACGGTTAGTCGCAGACAGTTACTGCGCACAGGACGGCGTACTAATTGACGTGATCGGCCGATTGCAATCACACCAGTCTCTTTCGCGTGGTACCAGATGACTTACTCAAAATAATACGACGGGAACCCAGAGGCAGGGGAAAGAAAACACGAAACACACATGATCTCAGACACAGCAACCCTTTTACTGAACAAACATAGCAAGTCAAGTTCCCAACAGTCCCCGTATGGGTACCGTTGGGAACTTGACTTGCTATGTTTGTTGAGTAAAAGGGTTGCTGTGTCTGAGACCGTGCGTGTTTCGTGTTTTCTTTCGCCTGTCTCTGGGTTCCCATCGTATTATCATGTACCAGCTCGCCTGCGCCCTTGCACCTCTTCCGACTTACTCTAAATTGTTGCCGCGAAGCTGATGAACACAAAAGTATAGTTTCTGAAAGGATCTCGACTGACTTTGGTCATCTCGTGTCGACTAGAGTCACTAAACAGGGGTCCGAGTATTGTATTCCTTTTCCGAGCCGACGCCTCCTTGTGATTGCACGAAACGAGTCGAGTGTTCTTTTTTTTTTCTGAGAACGTCGGGCATTTTGAGTCAGCGCCAGTCCTTCGTCTTCTTGCGAGTGTGCTACACGCGATTTTGAGTGTTAATTCCTTCGATCTAGCAGTTTGAGACGTAACATAGGCTCCGCTATGCCTGTGTGTTCTGTATTGCACCGTGCAAGCTATACTGAGAAGGGAATGAGTCTCTTCCGCTTCCCCATGGGTTCAAGTTCGGGCCACCAATTGCGTCAGTGGGTCGAACTTGTGCACAAGAAGGATTTCAAGCCCACTGCTAACTCGCGTGTGTGTGAGGTAAGTGATGTTTGAAGTTACGTTTACGGTGCACGTATTTCATAATAGTCCTTACGTCCTTTACGGCGCAAAGTTGAGCGAGAAACACGTAAAAAAAGCAATAGGCCTAACTCTCACCGTGTGACAATTTTCGTGTTCTACAACTTTCCCTATCTCTGAACAACTGCAGAAGCATTTCGAGAGCGACCAGTTTGAAACTAAGAGAGCAGACAGTCGGTTGCTGCTGAAGTGGAGTGCTGTCCCGACAATTTGGCTGCCGGACCAAAAAAACAGGTGACCCGACGACGGTGAGCCGTTCCTATTCGTAAATGACGCAGTGTTGGTGGATGTTTCTTGCATTTATAGCATTCTGGACATGTGCTATGTGTAGGTTTCTAGTTGTTATTGATGCTGCAGAGTCCCTAGCCCCGTGCCTAGAGAGAACGATGCACTGGAGCCTCTGGACTGAAGCATATCACCCGGGGATTGACTGAGCTTGAGTGCTAGTCACTCACATATCTTTCTGGGTATGTGAGTCGTGCCATGCGAAGGTACAAGCTTTGCCAAGCCTGTACACATTTTCTACAGGACTGCACAGTCGAAGATCACGATCGCCTCTTGCAGCTGAAATCGTACTGTAAGCAAGGAGAGAAAAATCCACTTGTTACACCGCCGAAGCAGGTGGTGCAACTCTTGCAGCACCTTGATGGAGCTGAGAGACATTGTTCTTCAGACATCTGCTCAAAAATCAGCAGCCAAATCCGCTGAAAAGCCCCAGTTGCTTTAGCAAAAGTTCTATCCATAAGAGCACTGAGTAGATGCAGATTTCCTGCAGATTTCCAAGTCTGTCTGACATGACTGGTCTGAAATATCAAAGAGGCTGTTTTGAAACAAACTGCATGTTCACCAAGAGCATCTTACCAGTCATGTGAGGTGGAAGATTCGTACTGGACCGTACGACGTCGAAGTCATCTCCTGCAACAAGACACCAGATAGCAATCAGCAGGACGTGAAGCAGGGGTGCTTCTTCTTACCGGCTCGTAAGGAAACAGAAACGAACAAGTTCTTGGCCACATCACGTACCTGTGCCCACGTATGCTTGTGCGTAGTCAGTGCCGAGGAAGCGACTCTCAAAGTCAGCAGACGATGGCTTGGACACTGTGTTCGTTGTTGGCGTCGAAGGCGTACGCTTTCTTTTTACGGGGCCGTTTCCCTGAGCTCGTCGTCTGACGGAACGGCTTCGCGGTTTCGGCGTGCTCAGATACGACGGGCAGCCGTCGAATATGCGGGGCACTGCATCTGCTCGAAGCTTTGGCTTTCCACGCTTGTGTAGCACTTTTCGCCGTTGATGACGAATTCGTCGTGCCACACGACATCGCTGTGGTCGAAGTGCTTCTCGCAGACACGTGTGTGAGGAGAGTCGAAGCTGAACCGCCCACCTTCAATGCGAGGAATGGCACGTTTCCATTTCTCACGCTTTTCAGGATCCGTAGGAAACGCGAACATGGATACTCTGCCACCCTGATACCCAGAGCGACATTTCGTAACACAGCATGTTTCTGGCATGCTGCGCACAGTTATCAAGCGACAACAGCCGAAACACGCGTAATGCAATGGATGGGAGACGCAGGCGTTTCCCTCCCGGTTTCCGATGGCAGCGCCACCAGGCCTCCATAGCTCCCCGCATTCGCGGCACTAGAAAAATAATTCACGTCATAGTCACATGGTATTACCGTATTACTTCGTCAGGCATCATGACGGATGCCCATTGGCCGAAGGAGGCTGCGCGATCCGGGATTGGTTGAAAAAGTCTCGAAATAGCTGACAGTGGCTGACAGCTCATTCTTTCGCGGGAAATCGGCCAGGTGGGCGCCTGCAAGCGGGGTCGCGGGATCGCAGCGTCTCCGCGTCTCGCCGATGTCGGTTGAACACAACGATCAAAGAGCAAGTGTATTCGCGGGTTTGTTCGTGAGTTATAGTGACTCTGGCCCCTCTGGCCATGTACTGTTCCTCGATATAGTATCAACCTATAAACATTCTAGCCGGTTCGGAACTGGAATGCTGTTGTGAGCTGACGCCTGAGGAACACTCGAGCGCTGTCGCATTTTCAAATACAGTGACTAAGAAGACAGGATTCATAACGACACAAGTATTTCCCGTGACTGTGTGGCCTTCAGTGCGCCGCCTGCATGAGATGAAGATGCTCATTTATGAAATCGCACGCACCGCTCGCTTCCAGAAATAGACTGTGTATGTGTTTTGCAGTTCGAACTTGGTTTGGTTGCAGTCTATTCAACGAACGAAACGTCCTGTACACACGGTGAATATGTGAGTCAAACATTTGAGTCTATACGTTGCATCAATAAATGTGTATTTAGCCTGTCAAAAATGTCTTAGTTATTTTGGAATAACGGGCGCCAGGCATGAAATCCAGTAGAAGTCAATGGTAGCAGGACCGGCCGAAAGGCGAGCCAAACGGAGAGGCTGCTGATTGGCTGGCTGCTAAGCATCACGACGCATTTTTATTGGTCGTATGCCCAGTATTGCCTGAATTAACCTGAATTAATGCTTTACAGGCTTGCCCTCGCAGTCCTGCTTTACAGGCTTGCCCTCGCAGTCCTCTTGAAACCATGTATCTTGTACTTTCTTCTAAAATAAAACAAACTGAAACTGAAAAAAAAAAAAAAAAAAGAATTATCTCAAACTATGGGGAGCTGTCAGAGCCATTTATGGTCTGTCAGAGCTATAAATGGCTCTGGGAGCTGTGGGCGCCTGGCGCCACCACGCGGGCGCTCCGGTCCCTGGGCAAAGCTTCCCCGTAGAGTTACGGAGAAGCTGTGTTAGAAGGTGAGTTACGAACGCGCTATCAAGGGACCGTGCCATAATTGAGCAGGATGCTGCAAGGATGCAGCAAGCTGATGCTGGACTAATGGACCAATGGCCGTTCTCGTTCCCAGTTTCCACGTTTCCCACATGGACATCTAGATCTCAAATAATGGTTATGAGAAATGTGTGTGGATGACAAGATTAACTACTTCCTAAGAGAGCGCAGGAGAGCTCCATGCTTGTAGCCAAGCCAGTGGCACACACATTGTTTTTGCTAGGGGTCCCAGAACCACCGATACATTTATGGTGGGTACCACCGCCGCCCTTACAGTAACATGAAATGTCCCGTTCTGGCTGTGATCAAAGCTAACATCATTTGGAGACGCTTCCGTTGTTTTCCTTGTACACTTCCTACTTTCTTTCTTTTTTTTTTTTTTACCACCTTTTCTGTTCTTTCCGACGAAGCGGGTATGTGTGTTTGGATTCCGGGCCACTGGCAGCTGACCGCTTCTGCCCTCCAAGAGAGATACCAAGGGATACAACTCGAGATACCTAAGAAGCATGCACCATCACACCCTGGAAAAACTTACAAGTGGCTTCGGGAATTCAGCCAAACTCATGTCTCACAGCTTATTTGCCGAACTGCCATTACCACTCCCAGGAAACAACACAATAAACGAAGATCATCACAACATGACAGTATAGGTTTCTTTTTTCCTCTTGTTCCGTTTTTTAAAGAGTATCCAGTTTCGGAATTTTTGAAGGGTTTCTAAACTGTGTCGTCACAACACTGGGGAATGGAGGCGAAAGTGCATGGATAAGCATTGTACGGTCTATTTATTTTCGTGGATGTATTCCAAAATAGAACGTGATCATTAGACTATGCTTAGTTTTGGTGTAAACCATGGTCTTTTTATCTTAACATTAATATTGGGAACGGGAAACACTCAGTCCTCGTTAGTATAGTGGTCAGTATCCCCGCCTGTCACGCGGGAGACCGGTGTTCGATTCCCCGACGGGGAGAAATCTTTTAAAAAATATATTTGCAGTGTGTTTTATTCCTTTTGTGAAGGACAGCTTGGAAGGGTTACAAATGCATTAAAATGACGTCAAAAGTGTCAGTTAGTGTCAGTGCGTTAATAACGCATTTTATTTCACCTGCTTTCTTCCATTGCGCTAGCATGAAGGCCTCCCATGCTAAGCAGCTTATTACTGTAGCTGAATACTGGGAAAGTAACAGCAAAGGCAACTAGATATGTCTTCCTATAAAACAGCTCAAATGGTTATGGCAAACTACTCTTCAGAAATTATACTTGCAGAAATGCTGTTCTCTGGAATTATGAATGATTTCGGGATAAAATTAGCCGTTACATTTTCCTGCCCTGCATATTAGTGTTCATTGCCAGCATACGTGGAATATTTCTAAACTAGGTGTAACGTGAAAGGGGCTCTTGCATCGGTTTGGAAACAAGCTGCCGCGTTGTAGTCCTGTCCACTTGTCAAGTTGGCAGCTCTCTCCACTAAACGGCCAAGCGCGCTTCCGGTGCTAGTAACTCCAGTCAAAATTTGTGACACCCTCTCAAATTCTCAAAAGCGGAGTCACGAGGCCAAAGAGGCGGGGACGGAAGCGAAGTGACGTAGTTTCGCCAGCTAGCAGACGTGTTTTGGTGCATGGATGCCTCTTTTGACCTGCACGAATTTGCAACGACGAACTATAGTCACTAAATGCCGTCTGGCACCGTTGAGAGCGCCGCCCTCTCATTGGACAAAATCTGCATTAACATAGCAGACGAACTATGGTGGGCTAGACGAACTTAGCAGATCCAATATGGCGCCCCCCAGAGCCGTAGCGACGGGGGCGCGAGAGGGGCAGCCGCCCCGGGCGCCCTTGCCAGAGAGGACGCCGAACGGCAAGCCCTGGCAGGTTGGTTGGACAGTATAAAGTAGGAATAGAGAGAATTCGAATTTACGGTCTCGACAGTGTAAATGGGCGTTTTCTTTTCTTTGTTTAGAAGGCTTCTGACGGCAGTGAGGGAGGGGGGGGATGCGCTTCAGATTAGCCCTGCCCCGTGCGCAAACTGGCCTCGCGACGGCTCTGGCGCCCCCAAACGGCGCCCCCTGGCATAGAACTTGCAGTTGTGCATCAGTTGCAGTATTCTGAGCGAAGCTATTTAGTGACTCTACGACGAACGATGCTGAAAAGAATTGATCAAGAATCAATAGACGAGTTCAGAAAATCCCAGAGTGCTTAGCGTCGCTTTGAACTGTGGGAGTTTACTAATACGAAAGAAACGGGAGGCCTCCAAACTGTTCCGATTTCTTCCCTACCGGTCCATTGTCCACGACATGTCAAGGTCAGCGAAAGCGAAATGTGAAGGATTGTTCTTTGTTCCCCCGCTCAGCAAGCGCCCAGGATGCAATGCGTGCGTAAAGAGCACTGGGATTTTCTGAACTCGTCTATTGATCTATCGGTTGGTCTATCCACTATAGCACTATAGGATAAAGGCAGGATAGTTGGTAAATACCCGTCAAAGTTGTTCAGTTGAGAGGTGCTACAAGTACGAGTGATCGATCCACGTCGGGAAGCTAACCATCGCTTATCACCTGCGTTAGCGGTGGTGTAAGAACGCAACGACTCAGCCTTTCGCAAAGTCAATTTATTCAATGCTGCACTTCTAAAAATCACGTGCCTGCAATGTCTGTCAAAACTCTGAAGCGGAAATAGGTGAGAGCGGAAGCGCGGATCCTCATCCTCGCCAAGCAGGCGAGGATGAGGATAAGGACAGAGTCACTCCCTTTGGATACAGTGTGGAGGCGCACATCTCTATGGAGATCAGGGGTCGAACCGTAACCGTACTGAACCGTAACCGAAAACAGCAAAAAAACGTTATTTTTTGCCGAACCGAACCGTAAGCATGTTTTCTCTCCTCTTGAACGAACCGGAACTGAACCGAAAAAAATATGACGCGGTAACCGGTTCGCCAGACGGTAAAAACGCCCATACGCCCTTCCCACTCGACTGCTGCGCACCAGCTCCCTGCAACGCTTGGAATCTTGCCGAATTCATAGAGCGGATAAATTGATAAACCAAGAAGAGTTGAGTCCATAGATGTTGAGAAATGGCAGAATCAAAAGTACAAATTACGCCTTTTCTTTAGGCACAATGCTACCTCTCCGTGTCTACGGTGTTATACTCCGTGCATGTACATAATCGTGTTGTACTGTCTTTCTTACCTGACTGTGTCTTCGCGAGAACAAGAACATGGTTTTGCCATTTATTGACTTTCCATATTAGGACCTCAAAGAATCAGCCAACGCGACAGCAGTGAAAGCCTGTCCGACCATTTGGCCATATTTTAGTATGGACAACATTATGAGCGGGCGACACGCCGTCACCCCTCCAGTACTCGTGTCGTCTGCTCATGGAGTAGACCTTCAAGAAGATCGGTTGGAAGATGTGGAAGATCGGGAGGAGGACCCAGAGTACAAAGTGATGAGTGATGGGCCATGAAGATAACGTCTCTGTTTCTTACTGCTGTTCCTTTGAGTCATTCACTTGGTTCATCTAGAGTCCACCTGGTCCATCGAAAGTCGAACTTATGCACTGCTACACCATTCTGCGTTATCCTCTCCCCAAGGCGACATACTGAGTTGGACGAAGCTTTGCAAGAGCTTTGCCTGCCAACCTAGCCGTGCTTGGCAAGTGCTTGACCAACGGGCTCGTTTCTGGATACGGATCTTTGCCAAATCTCACTCTATGCAGCATTGCGCCAACGTTGGCTGGCCGAAGGAGTCGTTGGCCAGCTGTCGTCCGACTTTTTGCCAACTGTCGACCATCGGCCATTGCCTGCTTCGGCTCGGCCAGTGCATCGAAGCATGCACTAACTATACCCTAAAAGCCGTATATCGCATCCCAACCAGAAAAGGAAGATCATCAGTGGTATTTCTACCATGCAACTGTGTGGTTTCGTCTCCCCTTCCCAGAGGATGTCCACTAAGCGCCTGAAACTTCTGCGTCCTTTCGTCGCTAAAGGAACATGGAATTTGTTTCGTGTGTTAGGGTTGCAATATGGGCCTCTCTGGAAAGGTTGGGACAAACGCATTACTGTGGTGCAAAAAGGGGGCATTTGTGACGGAAATGTACACTTTAAACTCCGAATATCAAACTTTAGAATGAAGCCGTAATGCAAATCTCTCTTACTGCACTCATATGATGATGCGTTTAGGCTGTATGGGATATTTTATTTCCTCCCGTTAGCCGTCGTGCCCGACTTCTACGCACCCTGTCTAGAATGCCTACAACATTCGGCGTACGCAAGTAGACAAACTGCAAGGCAACTAAAAATCCCATAATTTCATCGGTGCCCATGTTGAACTACCATAAATTTTCGCCTCTGCTATTACGGGCGCTCGCTCGCCCGCCCGCCCGCCTGGCACGGCCGTTCGCCTCATGCTATGAAGGATGGAAGTCACTGAAAAGGTTAGCCAGCTGTAGGACTCGAACCCACATCTTCTGGATTACCGGTCCAGGGCTCTACCAATTGAGCTAAGCTAACACGCCTTCTCAGCGACTTCCAGGGGGCGTCATCTGAAGGGACAAACCAGTCACTCTCTCACTCTGACCCTCTTAATTTCTTAGGCAACTTGAGGCCTTGTATGTGATTGTCCCTTCTATGTTGTTCCACCCTCAGAATATCAGTTCTCTCTTGCCTCATGCTCTCCGCCCTCTGCAGTACAGCATATATATATATATATATAAAAGTGAAATAATAAGACTTGGACTACAGATTACAGGAATGTTAACAAAAACTAATTTATTTAATGGGCAATTTCACACATAGATAAAAAAAAAAAGAAAAGAATGGTCGACGTTTCGACAGTGGCACTATCTTCGTCAGGACAAGAAAGGCCTTTTTTTTTTTTTTTTTTTGTCCTGACGAAGACAGTGCCACTGTCGAAACGTCGACCATTCTTTTTTTTATCTATGTGTTAAATTGCCCATTAAATAAATTAGTTTTTGTTAACATTCCTGTAATCTGTAGTCCAAGTCTTATTATTTCACTTTTATTCAACTTCGTAGCCGTCTGATATATTAACCTATTTGTCCTATATACATATATATATATATATATCTTGAGAAGTTGGAGTTGGATCGGACGGCTACGTAATTATAGTTGAAATAAATGGGAGACAGAAGACGAAAGTAGGGGAAGTAACAAAAAAAGGGTTTATTAAAACTTAAAAATCATAAAAGTTAGGGAGGATGTCTACGTTACGGCGGAAGCTCCGCCTTCTTCGGGACAAAAGAGCTAAATGTGGCCACGAGGCTGATAAGGGGCTTGAGAATGACGTGGTCGGTTGGGGGAAATTCCCGCCACCTGGCGGTTGTCAATTGGGGAAATTCCAGAGCGTTTTTGTGTCAGGTCCAGGAGTGGGGTCATCGTCCTTGTGGGTCAGTGGGGATTTTGATCTGCCTGAAACGAGAAAAGGCAACAGGGTCGTATCTAGGTTGTTGTGGCGACAGCACCAGAGGACACGTGTTTCGCCGTGTTTGCGGCTCGTCGGCCCTGGGTAGCTGCGCATCGTTCGGGATTGGCAAACCAGGGGTCACTCAGGAAGCGATATACACCTGGGAGGGTGACTGAGCACTCCTCAATGCCACAGTGCAAGCCAGTGAATTATAAAGAGAGGGAAAAAAAAGCCATTAAAAAATAAGAAAAATTACGCTAGATGTGTTTGAAATTCAAACTTACAGATTAAGATGGCTTCTATGGCTGCACGTAGAAAAACAGATACTCATGGAACGATGCGACAGCACCAGAGGACACGTGTTTCGCAGTGTTCCTCCCTCTCTTGTGTTTCCCTCTCTTTATAATTCACTGGCTTGCACTGTGGCATTGAGGAGTGCTCAGTCACCCTCCCAGGTGTATATCGCTCCCTGAGTGACCCCTGGTTTGCCAATCCCGAACGATGCGCAGCTACCCAGGGCCGACGAGCCGCA